>NW_026111524.1:0-132500 GCF_024679095.1 Eriocheir sinensis
AGGAACTCATTCCTGTTTAATAATGTCTCAGTTATCTTATCCCAGGTCTTCTCCTTATGCACATTGCAGATCATTATCTTTGGCCTTAATTTTCACACACTTTTTGTGCTAGCCTGCTCTACATTTCTAATTTCTGAGCTGCTTCATTCCTGATATTCTCATCATCAAAGTTACCTCCATTCGTGAATCTTGAGTCAGTAATCTGAATGCCATATAATGTCTGGGAAACATCATTTTTCATCTCAGTAGCCTTTTTATCTTGATCAGAGGCTTTCACGACAAGCAGATGCTTCTTCCTCCTCCGTTTTGCTACATCAGCCCAGCTGGGCCAGCCGTCTCTGTCTTGTCAGCACAAAGCTCCGCCACCTCACCCAGCTTCTCTTTCACACTGAGTGCCCGAGTTTCAACGTCATCTGTCACAACTAATATTTCTTTAGATAATTCTTGCTTAACTTCATCCAATTTATCCACAATGTTGGTTGCTAAAGATGCCTTGTGTAAGCGTGGCGAACACATATTGTCAGATGAGCACACTTCACATGACACCACTTAGGGCACAAACAGAATGCAATCCACTTATCGCCTGAAAAGTCTTCACAGACGCAACACACGTCCCCCAGAGTCCTGCTCCTGCCGCTCGCCAGTGTCGAGTCAGCAGATCAGGAGCACACAACACGACACGTCCACTCTCTCCCACTGTCATTCACTCACTCATTAATTACCGACGGTAATTAACGAAAATAAAAAGGGAGAATTTAGGGAAATAACGACTTGATATTAATATTTTTCGAATCAGAACATCATTAATACGCATGAGAGTAACATCTAAAGCTCCGGTGATCCATGAAGTCTGTGAACAAAGAGACGACAAACAAAGGTTGTGCGAGTCATTAACAAAAAAGTCTACCAAAAACATAACGCACGTGAACTGTTTTGTGGGCTTGGAGTATCATGAAGATCACACGAGAGGACATTTCAAGCCTCCGGCCGCCCGTGAAAGCTGGGAACAGAGTAAAAAAATATAAGCCTATACGATACTCATTACTGGTTATAAGAGAGAGCATATGAACTATTTCTTAAAGGATTTGGAACATTATTACGACAAGGCAGGAGTAAATTCGAAAGCTTCAGCCGTCTGTAAAAGTTGTAAATATACTGCTACAAAATAGCAGGTAATGTGACACAACTGACGACATAAAAAGCAGCACATAAACTATTTTCCTTAAGGATTCATAATATTATTACAAGCAAACATGAGTAAGTTTCAAGGCTCTTGCCGTCCGGAAAAGCTGTAAATAAACCGAGGGAAATAACAAACGGTTGTGGGAATTACTACTAACAAAAAACAATAACAAAATAAGCATCACACGTATTTTTTTGCAAGTCTTTCCTTCCTCCTCTTCGCTTCGGTCTTCCCTCTCCCTTCCTTCCTTCTGTATCCTTGGAGTGCATAGCTAAAAACATGTAGGAGGTCATTTTTAAGCTGAAGTCGTGTGTTAATAATTTGAGAAGTCATGCAGCAGAAAAAAAAGAAAGCATGCACCTTATTTTTCACGTTATGAACACGGAAGCACATGGTTCTTCAGGGAAATTAGAGCGATATTATGGTCATACTAGAGTTAAAAGCTTTTTCCTTCCGTTCAAGCTGTAAGTAACGTTATGTCAGAAATGCTAAAAATAGTATATTTAAGTAATTGGAGTATTATGAAAATCATTCGAGTGAATTTAAAATCCCTCCTTCCCTTAATTAAGAGATGGAAGTCAAATTAAAGTAAAGGCAGAACTAAATAAAAAAGTGTAAATATTTAAGAACTTATTATATCATTAAACCCATTTCTTAACATTATGATCTTAAATTAACTGGAGTCGCTATTATGTAAGAACCTCCAATAAATAATCCAGTTAGTGAGTATGAACCTCTTCCGCTGGAGCTGTTTTTCTTTGTTAAGAACATAAGAACATAGGAGTCTGCAAGAGGCCGGTAGGCCTGTACGAGGCAGCTCCACTGAACCCAAGCTCCCGTGTATCTAACCCCAACTAATATCACTGTCCATGAATTTATCTAATTTATTTTTTAATATGACAATTGTATTAGCACTCAACACGTGACTGCTAAGCCTATTCCACTCATACACCACCCTGTTTGTAAACCAGTTTTTGCTTATGTCCCTGTTGAATCTGAATTTATCCAGTTTAAACCCATTACTTCGTGTCCTACCCGGTTCTCTTACCAACAAAACCTTATGAATGTCTCCCTTATTAAAGCCCTTCATCCATTTATAAACCTCGATCATGTCTCCACGCACCCTTCGCCTTTGTAGAGAATGCAAGTTTAACTGTTTGAGTCTTTCCTGGTATGGCAAGTTTCTCAACCCCTGAATCATCTTAGTCATCCTCCTCTGCACCGATTCTAACATTTTGATATTCATTCTGTAGTAAGGTGACCAGAACTGAGCCGCATAGTCAAGATGAGGTCTGACTAATGCTAAATATAGTTTGAGGAAGACTTCGGTGCTTATGTTGCTTACGCTCCTTGAAATAAATCCCAGTACCCTATTTGCTCGATTTTTTTTTTTTTTTTTTTTTTTTTACATTGCGGCCTATTGCGCCGGTAGGCTTCTTCCCGGTGGATCCTGATGGTCGGTCCAAGGCTTCTTTTCCGGTGGGTCCTGATGATCGGCCCAGCCCTTTCTGGCGCAGGCGAGTGTTTTTTTTTATAGTGGCGCCATCTTGCATTGGCTCATGCTGCCCTCCCAGAGCTCATCTTTGATCCTAGAATCTAGAGTTGGGTTGGTAGGTGGTCTTCTGGACAGCATGTGGGTAGTTTTTTTTAAGCCACTCGGCGGCGGCTGAAAAATCCCAGCTTGGTGGCACCGGGCGGGGATCGAACTCGCGTCCTCCTGAACACGGGGCCGTTACTCTGACGACTCAGCCACCGCCTCCAGCTTGAATGCATTGCGCCCTTGGACGGAGATCAGAGCTCACTAAGACCCCTAAAGCCCTCTCGCACCCAGACCTGCTTATGAGAGTGTCATTTAAGCAATAGTAATGTGAGGGGTTGTTCCTACCTACACTCAGAATACTGCACTTCCCTACATTGAACTCCATCTGCCATTTACCCGCCCAGTCATACAATCTGTTTAGTTCACCCTGGAGAATACTAGCGTCCTGATCCGACTCAATTGCCCTACCGATCTTGGTCTCATCTGCAAACTTACTGACATCACTACTAATTCTGACTGTTTTCGTTGATGTTTTTGTCCCTCCTACATGTCCCTAACATGGTCTCTCCCTCTTCCTTCTATACACTGTACTTTCCTCCCCATTACTCACACCTCGTTACGTACTCCATCCACCTCTTCCTCGGTCTATTTCTGTCTTCCTCCTACACACTATATTTCCGTCCTCATTATTCCTGTGCCTACACACTCCTCCCTTCTTCTCATAACGTGCCCATAATGCTTCATATGAGCGTTAATTTGATGCTCCGGTCGCCTCCAGCAGCTGTGAGTCAGGGTATGTGAGAGCAGGGACTGTGCTACTTGTAACACCGCACATTAGAAGGAAGGCAGCGCGAGATCGTTTTTGGGAATGAGAATGTTATACAAGGCGCTAGTGAGAGCTAATTTGTGGGCAGTTCTTGTGTTAAAGGGACGCTTAAAAGAGGAAATGCTGTACTAATAATAATTCATGGAAAATAAGTAAATAAAGAACAAGAAGAAAAGAACAGTTCACGTGTGTATTATCGTGTGGAGTGACAATACTAAAGCCCTAATTGTTCGAGTAAAAGATACTAAAAACAAATGAAGATTATACTATTTAATATTTCGATGATTAAGAAAAAGTTTTCTGTTTACAAACGAGGCACCTCAAGGGAGATAAAACATAAAAAAGATTTTAAAAATTACATAAAAAGAGGAAAAAAATGCTGTGGACTATTCCCGCGAATATTAAAGTTACAAGAAGGTTGATTTTAAAGCCCAGATCGTTCATTAAACCGACATATGTCGTAACGACTGACTATAATATTATCTACGGTGAATAGATACAGCCCACAGACTCCACGTTTTGTAAGGAATCAACGGCCTTCCGTGACGACTGAGGAAATTTGTATCAATCTGAGACGCTGCTGCATCAACTAACGATACCAAGACAACCACATCATTATATGGAGAAAATATAAAAACAGCGAAATAGGATTAGACGCTGAGAAAAAGCGAAAAAACAACAACTGAGAAGCAACATGAATCTTGAGACCCTGTAACTTATTCCTTCAGGCGTTAAATAAAGGTACAATACAACATCCTGAGTAATAAGATAGAAAAAATGTATAAACAAAGTGAAAGAAGACTAAACACACACAAAAAACGTACGAGAAAAAAAAGTAACAACTCACATAATAACAATTAAGACTCCACTACTTATTAAAAAAAACAAAAATATGAACTTAATACTTAAGTCTTAAGCAATAAAAGCGTCAGGCCATTGATAACACCATCCCAAGACTAACGCCCCAAAGCTACTCGTGTTCCGCCGAGGCCGTGAGAGTTAGGAGGCGGGAGGAAAGGAACAGCTGTGCTTCCTCTACCATTAGGATTATTCAAAGAAGAACGCGACGAGTAAGTTGCTGCTTAATGGTAATGAGCTTCGGGGAGAAAATACACCACAAAAAGTTAACTTCCAAGGTCTTGAGGTTCTTGAGGTCTTGGAGCATTGAATAATAAGACAATGACTTAAATGTCGATGCCTGTTAAGACTTTATTTTTACAGCATTGGAAAAAAAATAAAAGGAAAAAAAAAGAATATCAAGGTTGTGAGAAGGATAATTATAATAGATGTAAGGAGAGGACAGCCTGCACGTATCACCACCAATACTCTGCCGCCTCTACTATTATGTTATGTGAAGGAGAACTAGACGTGTGAATTGTGGCTCAAAAAATAATGAGCTTAAGACAGTAAATACATAAGAAAGTTAATTTCCGAGGCCTTGAGGCTTGCAGAGGGTGAGAGAGTTGCGTGAGGCGGAAAAAAAGAGAAGGCTGTGCTACATACCTTTGTCGGTGTGGTTATTGCAGGTGAAGGGGACGTACCTCTGATCGTCTGGAAGTGGAAAAATACACGAAAGTTAATACACGGGATGTGGTGGTCAGTCAGGCTCCAAAGTGGCTTGAGTATGGGAGAAGGGAAGAAAAATATGCTATATAACATTGAAGGTGTTAAAGACGAACTAGAGGTATCTTGTAGCTGAAATTAATAATAACGCAAAACAACTTCAAATATCTTGAAAGAGTTAAATACAGTAAGGTAGAAGTCAAGAAAAGCTGTGCCTGTGTAAGAGATAAAGAAGAGTTTGAGGTAACTTGTACGTGACTTTAATGACTGACAACACAAAACATTTCATTACAAAAGTCTGGTGTCTGTACAGGACGAGAGGTTGTGGCGTGAGGTGGAAAGAAAGATAAAATGTATGCTACGTAACACCATCAACTTTAAAGATGAAATAGACGTAAGCTGTAACCATATAAATTACTATCGACACAGGTAGTTAACATAAAAAATCTAATGTTCTGTACAAGTGTCAGGTGCATGAGATAGATAAAAAAAATGCTAAGTAACATTATCAACTTTCAAGGTGAGGTTTGCGTAATTTGTAGCTTTATAAATTATGTTCTAGTTTTTGCTTCTGCTTTTCACATCCTGTGATATAAGAAAAAAATACTTTGTTTCAAAAGTGGATTGTCCTTAAAACTTTTTTTTTTTTTACAGCTATGGAGAGAGTGCTATGGCGTAATGAAAAAAAATAAAAAAAGGACAGCTACTTACTGCTCCAAAACAGAGGTTAAAGGAGTGTTCGAAATCAGAGGTCAATTACGGGAGGAGAGGTGTCCTGATACCCTCCTCTTGAAAGAGTTCAAGTCATAGGCAGGAGGAAATACAAATGAAGGAAGATTGTTCAAGAGTTTACCAGCGTGACGGATGAAAGAGTGAAGATGCTGGTTAACTCTTGCATAAGGGGTTTGGACAGTATAGGGATGAGCATGAGTTGCAAGTCTTGTGCAGCGGGGCCGCGGGAGTCGGGGAGGCATGCAGTTAGCAAGTTCAGAAGAGCAGTCAGCATGAAAATATCGATAGAAGATAGAAAGAGAGGCAACGTGGCGGCGGAATTTGAGAGGTAGAAGACTATCAGTATGAGGAGGAGAGCTGATGAGACGAAGAGCCTTTGATTCCACTCTGTCAAGGAGAGCTGTGTGAGTGGACCCCCCCCACACATGAGATGCATACTCCATACGAGGGCGGACAAGGCCCCTGTAAATGGACAGCAACTGTGCGGGGGAGAAAAACTGGCGGAGACGGTACAGAACGCCCAGCCTCGAGGAAGCTGATTTAGTAAAAGATGAGATATGAAGTTTCCAGTTGAGATTTTGAGTTAAGGATAGACCGAGGATGTTTAGTGTTGAGGAAGGTGATAGCTGGGTGTTGTCAAAGAATAGGGGATAGTTGTTTGGAAGATTGTGTCGAGTGGATAGGTGGAGAAACTGTGTTTTTGAGGCGTTGAAGGACACCAGGTTCCTCTTGCCCCAATCGGAAATAATAGTAAGGTCTGAGGCTAAGCGTTCTGCAGCCTCCAGCTTTGAGTCGTTAAGTTCCTGTAGGGTGGGTTTTCTATTAAAAGAAGTTGAGTAATGCAGAGTGGAATCATCGGCGTAGGAATGGATAGAACAGTTCGTTTTGGAAAGAAGATTATCAATGAACAACAGAAACAGAGTGGGAGAGAGGACAGAACCCTGTGGGACACCACTGTTAATAGGTTTAAGGGAAGAACAGTGACCGTCTACCACAGCAGAAATAGAATGGTCAGAAAGGAAACTGAAGATAAAGGTACAGAGGGAAGGATAGAAACCGTAGGAGGGTAGTTTGGAAAGCAAAGATTTGTGCCAGACCCTATCAAAAGCTTTTGATATGTCCAGCGCAATAGCAAAGGTTTCACCGAGACGGTTAAGAGAGGATGACCAAGAGTCAGTTAAGAAGGCTAGGAGATCACCAGTAGAACGCCCCTTGCGGAACCCATACTGGCGATCAGATAGAAGGTCAGAAGTGGAAAGGTGCTTTTGAATCTTCCGGTTAAGGATTGATTCAAAAGCTTTAGATAGACAAGAAAGTAAAGCTATAGGACGGTAGTATGAGGGATTGGAACGGTCACCCTTCTTAGGCACAGGCTGTATGAAGGCATACTTCCAGCAGGAAGGAGAGGTAGATGTTGACAGGCAGAGGCGAAAGAGTTTGACCAGGCAGGGTGACAGCACGGAGGCACAATTTTTAAATACAATAGGAGGCACTCCAACAGGTCCATAAGCCTTCTGAGGATTGAGGCCAGAGAGGGCACAGAAAACATCATTTTGAAGAATCTTTATAACAGGCATAAAAGAGTCAGAGGGGGGGATGAGTAAGAGGAATATGCCCAGAATCGTCCAGAGTGGAGTTTTTAAAAAAAGTTTGAGAGAAGAGTTCAGCCTTAGAGATAGATGAGACGGCAGTGTTGCCGTCAGTATTGAGGAGTGGAGGGAAAGATGAAAAAGTGAAGTTGGAGGAAATGTTTTTGGCTAGATGCCAGGAATCACGGGAAGAGTTAGAGAAAGCAAGGTTTTTGGCATTTTCTATTAATGAAAGAGTTTTTGGTTAGTCGGAGAATAGATTTGGCACGATTCCGGGCAGAAATGTAAAGTTCATAAGTAGCATTAGTTTGAAGGCTCTGGTACCTTTTGTGAGCTGCCTCTCTATCACTGACAGCACGAAAACAAGCATGATTAAACCAAGGCTTTTTAGTGTGAGGAGTAGAGAAAGAACGAGGAATGTATGCCTCCATTCCAGAGACAATCACCTCTGTGATGCGCTGAGCACACACAAAGGGGTCTTTATCCTGGAAGCAATAATCATTCCACGGGAAATCGGAAAAGTACATCCTCAGGTCGTCCCACTGAGCTGAAGCAAAATGCCAGAAGCATCGCCTCTTCGGTGGATCTAGAGGGTGTACAGGAGCGATAGGACAGGATGCAGAAATAAGATAGTGATCGGAGGAGCCCAACCAAGAGAACATTTTGAAAGAATAAGTAGAAGGGTTTGAGGTAAGGAAGAGGTCTAGAATGTTGGGCCGGTCTCCAAGATGGTCGGGAATACGTGTAAGGTGCTGGACCAACTGCTCTAGGTCGTTCAGGATAGGAAAGTTTTAGGCTTGTTCACCAGGATGGTCAGTGAAAGAGAATGAAAGCCAAAGCTGGTCGTGAACATTGAAAAATCCTGGGATGGAGATTTCAGCGAAGGGAGAGTGGGTCAAGATGTGCTCCACTTTAGAGTTCAAATAATCAAAGAATTTTACATAGTTAGTAGAGTTAGGTGAGAAATAAACAGTACAGATATATTTAGTAATAGAATGACAATGAAGTCTTAGCCAGATGGTAGAAAATTCAGAAGAGTCAAGGTTGTGGGCACGAGAGCAAGTGATGTCGTTGCGCACGTAGGAGCAACATCCAGCTTTGGATTGAAATTTAGGATAGAGATAGTAGGAGGGAACAGAGTAGAGGTTGCTGTCAGTAGCCTCAGAAACCTGAGTTTCGGTAAGGAAGAGAAGGTGAGGTTTAGAGGAGGAGAGATGATGTTCCACAGAATGACAATTAGAACAAAGACCGCGAATGTTGCAAATATTGAGAAGAAAGAGGTTCGAGGAGTTATCAAGACACCTCTCGGGTTGGCAGCCAGAAGGGGAGTCCTCTCTGGGGGAGTTTGTGGTCCCCCCCCCCCCCCAGGCAGGGACTCCGAGGCTCGATGTAAGTGCGCCATTTTGAAATTTGAATTTTGGGAAATGGTGTATATGTTGTGTGAATGTAGTGTGGTGTGGATAGAGAGAGGATCTGTTTTTAGAGAGCATGCTGAACTACTCTCCGGGGTTGGTGAGACAATAGGGAAACGGTTAGTGAGGACATGGGAAGGGTCTTTGGAGGGCTTCAGCTCCCTTCTCACCTCCCATATATACCTCACCGGGAGTGGCTTGCGCCCGTTCGGTAGGTGTCTTCCTACCTACTCCAGCCAAACTGACGGAAAAAAATTGCGTGAAAAAGAAAGAAAGAATAAGTTGCAATGGTTCTTGCCTGGCATTATCAAAAGTAAACTATACACAACTTGTAGCCTCGCCTGCGCCAGAACGGGCTGGGCCGACCATCAGGCGACACCTGGAAGAAGCCTTGAGCCGACCATCAGGCCCCACCGGGAAGATGCCTACCGGCGCAATAGGCAGCAACGTAAAAAAAAAAAAAAAAAAAAAAGTTCACCACCAGCTTTGGCTTTTATCCTCCTTCACTGACGTGCCTGGTGAACAAGCTTACAACTTTGCTCTCCTCAACGGCCTAGAGCAATTGGTTCAGCACCCTACACGTATTCCCGACCGTCTTGGAGACAGGCCCAACATGCTAGACCTCTTCCTTATCTCTAACCCTTCTGCTTACTCTGTCAGACTGTTCTCTCCGTTGGGCTCCTCCGATCACGACCTTATTTCTGTATCCTGTCCTATCGCTCCAGTACATCCTCTGGACCCGCCGAAGAGGCGATGCTACTGGCATTTTGCTTCAGCTCGGTGGGACGACCTGAGGATATACTTTTCCGACTTCCCGTGGAATGATTATTGTTTCCAGGAGAGAGACCCCTCTGTGTGTGCTCAGGGCATCACAGAGGTGATTGTCTCTGGAATGGAGGCATACATTCCACGTACTTTCTCTACCCCTCATGCTGAAAAGCCTTGGTTTAATCACGCTTGTTCTCGTGCTATAAAAGATAGAGAGGCAGCTCACAAAAGGTTCCACAGCCTTCGAACTCCCACTAACTTTGACCTTTACATTTCAGCCCGGAATCGTGCCAAATCTATCCTCCGACTTACCAAAACTTTTTTTATTAATAGAAAATACCAACACCTTGCTTCTTCTAATTCTTCCCGTGACTTTTGGCATCTAGCCAAAAATATCTCCTCCAATTTCACTTCTTCCTCTTTCCCTCCTCTCCTTAACCCTGACGGCAGCACTGCCGTCTCATCTGTCTCTAAGGCTGAACTCGTCGCTCAAACTTTCTGTAAGAACTCCACCCTGGACGATTCAGGGCATATTCCTCCTACTCATCCCCTCTCTGACTCCTTTATGCCTGTTATTAAGATTCTTCCAAATGATGTTTTCTATGCTCTCTCTGGCCTCAACTCTCAGAAGGCTTATGGACCTGATGGAGTGCCTCCTATTGTCCTTAAAAACTGTGCTTCTGTGCTGACACCCTGCCTGGTCAAACTCTTTCGTCTCTGCCTATCAACATCTATCTTTCCTTCCTGCTGGAAGTATGCCTTTGTACAGCCTGTGCCTAAGAAGGGTGACCGTTCCAATCCCTCAAACTACCGCCCTATAGCTTTACTTTCCTGTCTATCTAAAGCTTTTGAATCAATCCTTAACCGGAAGATTCAAAAGCACCTTTCCACTTCTAACCTTCTATCTGATCGCCAGTATGGGTTCCGCAAGGGGCGTTCTACTGGCGATCTTCTTACTCTCATAACTGACTCTTGGTCATCCTCTCTTAGCCGTTTCGGTGAAACTTTCTCTGTTGCGCTAGACATATCGAAAGCCTTCGATAGTCTGGCACCAGTCTTTGCTTTCTAAACTGCCCTCTCTCGGATTCTATCCCCCTCTCTGTTCCTTTATCTCCAGTTTCCTTTCCGGCCGTTCTATCTCTGCGGTGGTAGACGGTCACTGCTCTTCCCCTAAATCTATCAACAATGGCGTTCCACAGGGCTCTGTCCTATCACCCACTCTCTTCCCGTTATTCATCAATGATCTTCCTTCCATAACAAACTGTCCATTCATACGCCGACGACTCCACTCTGCATTATTTAACCTCTTCCAATAGAAGACCAACACATCAGGAAGTACACGACTCCAGACTGGAGGCTGCATAACGTTTAACCTCAGACCTTGCTATCATTTCCTGTTGGTGCAGAAGGAACCTTGTGTCCTTCAATGCCTCAAAAACTCAATTTCTCCACCTATCAACTAGACACAATCTTCCAAACATCTATCCCCTATTCTTCGACAACACTCAGCTGTCACCGTCTTCAACACTAAATATCCTCGGTCTATCCTTAACTCAAAATCTCAACTGGAAACTTAATATCTCCTCTCTTGCTAAATCAGCTTCCTCGAGGTTGGGCGTTCTGGATCGTCTCTGCCAGTTCTTCTACCCCGCGCAGTTGCTATCCATATACAGGGGCCTTGTCCGCCCTCGTATGGAGTATGCATCTCATGTGTGGGGGGGCTCCACTCACACAGCTCTTCTGGACAGAGTGGAGTCTAAGGCTCTTCGTCTCATCAGCTCTCCTCCTCCTACTGATAGTCTTCTGTCTCTTAAATTCCGCCGCGATGTTGCCTCTCTTTCTATCTTCTATCGATATTTCCACGCTGACTGGTCTTCTGAAGTTGCTAACTGCATGCCTCTCCCCCTCCCGCGGCCCTGCTGCACACGACTTTCTACTCATACTCATCCCTACACTGTCCAAACCTCTTATGCAAGAGTTAACCAGCATCTTCACTCTTTCATCCCTCACGCTGGTAAACTCTGGAACAATCTTTCTTCATCTGTATTTCCTCCTGCCTATGACTTGAACTCTCTCAAGAGGAGGGTATCAGGACGCCTCTCCTTCAGAAATTGATCTTTCTTTCGGCCACCTCTTATAATTCTTTTTTGGGAGCAGCGAGTAGCGGGTTTTTTTTTTATTTGTGTGCCTTTGAGCTGCCTCCTTTGTTGTAAAAGAAAAAAAAAAATCAGCTCATTAGTTTTCGATGCCTGTTTGTCTGTCAGTCATGATTGTCAGATATGGAGTGGGATATGAAAATGGAGAGATGGACACATGGAAGGAGAGGAAAGACTTGAGATATCACTTATTTATATTTATTTCTGATGTCTGTTCGTGTGTCTGTTAAAGTTGAGAGGCAATGATAAGAGATGTGAGGAGAGGAAAAACTACATGTACCGCCTCCTATACTATCGTGGTTACACTAAAGAGAAGAAGGCTACACTGCCTTGTGGGTTTCAATACCAATAACACAAAAGAGATTATATAAAAGGAGTTGTGTTATGTATAAAGGCTGCGAGTCTGTGAAGAAAATTGCAGATGGACAAGAAGGAAAAGCTGTGTATTTAATATTGTAGTTACTGAAGGTGATGGAAGGGCAATTCATAGCTCTAAATTAAGAAAAAAAAGTTAATTTCCTTGATGTGGTTGTCTGTGAAATATAATGAATGACTTGCGAGAGGTAAAAGGAAAGTAAAAAAATAGCTAATAAATTTGTTACGCCAAAAAAAAAACAATGTTGTGAGTGAGTTACGAGAAGTATGAGATAAGTAAAAAACTGTGCCACCCAGACTGTCATTATTTCCGAGACCTCGTGAAGTGACAAGTGTGAGCAAGTTGCGGGGAATAGAAAGTAACAACCTATGCCACCCATATGTCATAGCTCAGTTTCCTAAGTCTGGTGACTTGTGAGTTGCAGAAAGGAAGAAAAAAAAGTCAGGCAATCTGTTGCACCTATTTAAATCGATACACCAGAAACGACGCTCATTCCAGAGGCCTCGTAAATCGTCCAGCTTGTGTGTGAGTTGCGAAATGGAAGTAAAAACATCGCTACACAGACTGTCATAGATATTAAATTGAAAAGACACACAAGACAAAGGAGCTACTTTCCGAGGTATCGTGACCGGTCAAGGTTGTGAGTTGCGAGACGTTGAAATCAAGAAATATCAGCACGAACTGCCATGGATATCCAATTAGTAACACGAGGAATAAAAACATTTCCAAGGCCTCGTAAAGTATCAAGGTAGTGAAGGAGTTGCGGAATAGAAGGAAATTGAGAACAGATGTGCCACCCAAACTGTCATAGCTTTAAATTAGTAACACCAGAATAAAGTCAATTTCCGAGGTGTTTGAACTGCCAAGCTTGAAAGTTGGAAGAGAGAGAGAGAGAGAGAGAGAGAGAGAGAGAGAGAGAGAGAGAGAGACCAAGGCATGTCGGTCCGGACGGACAATCTTGAACGGACCTTTTTTTTTTTTTTCACAACGAAGGAGGCAGCTCAAGGGTATATAAAAAAAGAAAACAATAATTAAAAAAAAAGCCCGCTACTCGCTGCTCCTAAAAAAGAAACAAAAGAGGTGTCCAAAAGCAAGGTCAAATTCGGGAGGAGAGAAGTCCTGATACCCTCCTCTTGAAAGAGTTCAAGTTGTAGGCAGGAGGAAATACAGATGAAGGAAGATTGTTCCAGAGTTTACCAGCGTTAGGGATGAAAGAGTGAAGATGCTGGTTAACTCCTGCATAAGGGGTTTGGACAGTATAGGGATGAGCATGAGTAGAAAGTCGTGTGCCTAACATCACTATGAATATGGCGCCGAGCTGGGCCACAACTCAGCGAACGCTCAACACCGCCGCAGCCAATCACACCCGCAGTTATCACCAAGACCTTATAAAGCAAGGATCCAGCTCAGCCTCCTGGTATAGGACCGCTGCCAACTACCAGCTTCTCAACGTCCCACCTTCCACTCCGAACGCCATCTCAACTCGAATGCGCCGCCTTCGCCTCGGATTTCCAACACTCGCTGAAATCAGCAATAGAGAACCGGACCCCTTCCCTCTCTGCCTCGACCCGCAACAGGACCCACTGATTCATTACAATCTTGAATGCTCAGCAACAGAGCTCCTCCATCCCCCCGGTCTATCTGCCCCGTTAGACGAAGTCATGGCTCGGCAGCTGGCTGCTGAATGTGTGGCCAGCACTCCTGACTCGGAGATCGCAAATCTCGTACATTCATACCCGCCACCGTAAGACAATCCATCTTGCGAGCCTTCCCAGACGGGCTCCCCCATAGCCCGTGCTTCCGCTAAGGAGTAAATATTAGCAACAACAACAATTATTTGAGAAAGTAAACATAGCCTAGTAAATTAGCTCTTTGAATTAGTATTGCATGAATCTCTCTCTCTCTCTCTCTCTCTCTCTCTCTCTCTCTCTCTCTCTCTCTCTCTCTCTCTCTCTCTCTCTCTCTCTCTCTCTCTCTCTCTCTCTCTCTCTCTCTCTCTCTCTCTCTCTCTCTCTCTCTCTCTCTCTCACACACACACACACACACACTGATGTAGCTCATCCTTAAAGTCGATTAAAGGCAAGTGAAAATAGGAGATGCAAGATAATGAAACAAACATAATTAAAATCTGAGTAAGAAAGGTAAAAAATGGAATCGGGGAGGAAGAGTTAGGAGAGAAACTTGAAAAAAATGGAGGAGAACAAAGAGGGAAGATAATAAGACAAAATAAAGCAACGAACACTGAAATAAAACCAGAATCGAATACAAGACAGCATCGAGGAAGATTTAGACGTGGAAGCTGAAAAACAGAGAATCGGGGAAGAAAAAATCGGGAAAAGTAAATGCTGAAAAATATAATGATGAATGAAAGACTAAAAACCACATACTGAAAAATTAGCGAGAAACGAAAACCAAACAGCATCGAGGAAAAAGTTGGACGTAAAAATGACGAGTTCGAAGAAATGATTCGAAGAAAAAAAACAAATGTTGCGGAATACAACACAATATAACACTACACAATAAAGAGACAATCAGAAAATTCAAGCAGACTGTTAAACTCATCGAGGGAGAAAAGTTAAAAGCAAAGATTTGAAAACAGAATATTATGGCTGGTATTACAAGACACTTTCCCTTCTCACATCAGCTATTTCTAAAGGTCAAAGGGGGATATCAGTCAGGTTCTAATGAGTGTTTATTAGGCTCAAGGTACAGAAGAAGGGTCAAACTACCACCAGGGTCATAAAACTACTACTGGAAATGCCCACAACTCCTGCGAAAGCCTTGTCAAATAGGTGTTATTGGGCGGCGAAATGTCTTATAATACGACCCTTTGTGTTTGACTAAAAAACGAACAAATAAAACCGACGAGGACCGACACATAACAATGAGACAAACAACAGGGCGTGAAGATTTGAACTCTGAGCCAGGATTACGGATACACACACACACACACACACACACACACACACACACACACACACACACACACTTATTTACGTACTACTCTACATATTTCCGCATGTATGGAAGGAGAAGGAGGTGGAGGAAGGAGGAGGAAGGAGGAGGAGGAGGAGGAGTAGGAGTAGGAGGAGGAAGGAGGAGGAGGAAGATTAATATGTCGAAGACGAGGATAACATTATGAACTTTACATTTCTGCCCGAAATCGTGCCAAATCTAATCTCCGACTAACCAAAAATTCTTTCATTAATAGAAAATGCCAAAACCTTGCTTTCTCTAACTCTTCCCGTGACTTCTGGCATCTAGCCGAAAACATCTCCTCTAACTTCACTTCTTCATCTTTCCCTCCACTCCTCAGTCCTGACGGCAACACTGCCGTCTCATCTATCTCTAAGGCTGAACTCTTCTCTCAAACTTTTTCTAAAAACTCCACTCAGGACGATTCTGGGCATATTCCTCCTACTCATCCCCCCTCTGACTCCTTTATGCCTGTTATAAAGATTCTTCAAAATGATGTTTTCTATGCCCTCTCTGGCCTCAATCCTCAGAAGGCTTATGGACCTGATGGAGTGCCTCCTATTGTCCTTAAAAACTGTGCCTCCGTGCTGTCACCCTGCCTGGTCAAACTCTTTCGCCTCTGCCTGTCAACATCTACCTTTCCTTCTTGCTAGAAGTATGCCTTCATACAGCCTGTGCATAAGAAGGGTGACCGCTCCAATCCCTCAAACTACCGTCCTATAGCTTTACTTTCTTGTCTATCTAAAGCTTTTGAATCAATCCTTAACCGGAAGATTCAAAAGCACCTTTCCACTTCTGACCTTCTATCTGATCGCCAGTATGGTTCTGCAAGGGGCGCTCTACTGGTGATCTCCTAGCCTTCTTAACTGACTCTTGGTCATCCTCTCTTAGCCGTTTCGGTGAAACTTTTGCTATTGCGCTGGACATATCAAAAGCTTTTGATAGGGTCTGGCACAAATCTTCTTTCAAACTACCCTCCTACGGTTTCTATCCTTCTCTCTGTACCTTTATCTCCAGTTTCCTTTCTGACCGTTCTATTTCTGCCGTGGTAGACGGTCACTGTTCTTCCCCTAAATCTATTAACAGTGGTGTCCCACAGGGTTCTGTCCTATCTCCCACTCTTTTTCTGTTGTTCATTGATGATCTTCTTTCCAAAACGAACTGTCCTATCCATTCCTACGCCGATGATTCCACTCTGCAGTACTCAACTTCTTTTAATAGAAGACCCACCCTACAGGAACTTAACGACTCAAGGCTGGAGGCTGCAGAACGCTTAGCCTCAGCCCTTACTATTATTTCCGATTGGGGCAAGAAGAACCTGGTGTCCTTCAACGCCTCAAAAACACAGTTTCTCCACCTATCCACTCGACACAATCTTCCAAACAACTATCCCCTATTCTTTGACAACACCCAGCTATCACCTTCCTCAACACTAAACATCCTCGGTCTATCCTTAATAGACCGCCCAGCTTCCTCGAGGCTGGGCGTTCTGTACCGTCTCCGCCAGTTCTTATCCCCTGCACAGTTGCTGTCCATATACAGGGGCCTTGTCCGCCCTCGTATGGAGTATGCATCTCATGTGTGGGGGGGCTCCACTCACACAGCTCTTCTGATAGTCTTCTACCTCTTAAATTCCGCTGCAATGTTGCCTCTCTTTCTATCTTCTATCGATATTTCCACGCTGACTGCTCTTCTGAACTTGCTAACTGCATGCCTCCCCCCTCCCGCGGCCCCGCTGCACTCGACTTTCTACTCATGCTCATCCCTATACTGTCCAAACCCCTTATGCAAGAGTTAACCAGCATCTTCACTCTTTCATCCCTCACGCTGGTAAACTCTGGAACAATCTTCCTTGATCTGTATTTCCTCCTGCCTACGACTTGAACTCTTTCAAGAGGAGGTTATCAGGACACCTCTCCTCCCGTATTTGATCTTCCTTTCGGCCACCTCTTTTGTTTCTTTTTTAAGAGCAGCGAGTAGCGGGCTTTTTTTTTTATTATTGTTTTCTTTTTTTGTGTGCCCTTGAGCTGCCTCCTTTAAAAAAAAATAGAAAAAGAAAAAAGTAGAAAAATTTGATTATGATGATGATGGTGATGATGATGATGATGATGTAAATAATAACAATAGATGAAAAAAAGAAGAGGAAAAGTGAGTACGAACAAATTGAAATAATTAAAAAGTAAGCAAGAATAAAGGAAACAAAAAAAAAAAGTAAATATGACCAGTAAACTATGAATAATCTACTGACAAACTAACTAACACGCTTCAGTGGTACAGTGATTAACGTGCCCAACTACGAATCCACGGGCCCGGGTTCGAATCCTTGCCCGGGCAGTCGGCGTGCAGTTCACCCAGCTGTTGTTCCTTCCTTTCGCGCTGGTCGAAAAATGAATACCTGGAGAAACCTGGAGAAGGAAACTGTGGTAGCCCGGATGTCACGTACCCTGGCCCCGTGTCCCGGGGTGACGGGCTGCTCAAGGGTCAACATGACGGAGATGAACACCGAGGCCACGCGAAGATATATAAAAGCGTATGCCTCTAAGTTTACCTACCTTAAGCTAGTTAAATGAATGACAGTATGACCTACGGACGAACTGACCCACTGACTGATTGAATATCTAACTCATGATAATTATGACTGTGTTATTGTCCGACTATGTGAAGGACTGGTAAACGGAACGACCAACTGATTATGAGAGGACTTCTACTGATGTGACATTGATTAAGTGACCGTTAAACTGACCAATAAACGGACTGACTGACTGACCGATTGACTGACTGGTCGACCAACTGGATAACCGACATTCTCTCCCTCCCGGCGCCTTCGTGACTAAGTGAGTGCGTGCCTGACGAACCTTACCAAACAACTAACTTCCCAAAGAGAGAAAAGAAACGGAAAGAAAGTGTGGAATGAAATTCAGTCTGTCAAATGAATTCCCTAGTTGAAAAGAGAGAGAGAGAATCTTGATAAAAATGTTTTATTAGTTTTGCTTTGAAAAGAGAAATAAAGTAAAAACAATTTCACTTATCACACACACACACACACACACACACACACACACACACACAGACACACACACACACACACACACACACACACACACACACACACACACACACACACACACACACACACACTGACACACACACACACACACACACACACACACACACACACACACACACACACACACACACACACACACACACACACACACACACACACACACACACACACACACACACACACACCTGACAAGGGGGCAACAGGCCCGTCTTGGAGATCGGCCCAACATTCTAGACCTCTTCCTTACCTCAAACCCTTCTGCTTATTCTGTCAAACTGTTCTCTCCGTTGGGCTCCTCCGATCACAATCTTATTTCTGCATCCTGTCCTATCGCTCCTGTACATCCTCTGGACCCACCGAAGAGGCGATGCTTCTGGCATTTTGCTTCAGCTCGGTGGGACGACCTGAGGATGTACTTTTCCGATTTCCCGTGGAATGATTATTGCTTCCAGGATAGAGACCCCTCTGTGTGTGCTCAGCGCATCACAGAGGTGATTGTCTCTGGAATGGAGGCATACATTCCTCGTTCTTTCTCTACTCCTCACGCTAAAAAGCCTTGGTTTAATCACGCTTGTTCTCGTGCTGTCAATGATAGAGAGGTAGCTCACAAAAGATACCAGAGCCTTCAAACTAATGCTAATTATGAACTTTACATTTCTGCCCGAAATCGTGCCAAATCTATTCTCCGACTAACCAAAAATTCTTTAATTAATAGAAAATGTCAAAACCTTGCTTTCTCTAACTCTTCCCGTGACTTCTGGCATCTAGCCAAAAACATCTCCTCCAACTTCACTTCTTCATCTTTCCCTCCACTCCTCAGTCCTGACGGCAACACTGCCGTCTCATCTATCTCTAAGGCTGAACTCTTCTCTCAAACTTTTTCTAAAAACTCCACTCTGGACGATTCTGGGCATATTCCTCCTACTCATCCCCCTCTGACTCCTTTATGCCTGTTATAAAGATTCTTCAAAATGATGTTTTCTATGCCCTCTCTGGCCTCAATCCTCAGAAGGCTTATGGACCTGATGGAGTGCCTCCTATTGTCCTTAAAAACTGTGCCTCCGTGCTGTCACCCTGCCTGGTCAAACTCTTTCGCCTCTGCCTGTCAACATCTACCTTTCCTTCTTGCTGGAAGTATGCCTTCACACAGCCTGTACCTAAGAAAGGTGACCGCTCCAATCCCTCAAACTACCGTCCTATTGCTTTACTTTCTTGTCTATCTAAAGCTTTTGAATCAATCCTTAACCGTAAGATTCAAAAGCACCTTTCCACTTCTGACCTTCTATCTGATCGCCAGTATGGGTTCCGCAAGTGGCGTTCTACTGGTGATCTCCTAATCTTAACTGACTCTTGGTCATCCTCTCTTAGCCGTTTCGGTGAAACTTTTGCTATTGCGCTGGACATATCAAAAGCTTTTGATAGGGTCTGGCACAAATCTTTGCTTTCTAAACTACCCTCCTACGGTTTCTATCCTTCTCTCTGTACCTTTATCTCCAGTTTCCTTTCTGACCGTTCTATTTCTGCCGTGGTAGACGGTCACTGTTCTTCCCCTAAATCTATTAACAGTGGTGTCCCACAGGGTTCTGTCCTATCTCCCACTCTTTTTCTGCTGTTCATTGATGATCTTCTTTCCAAAACGAACTGTCCTATCCATTCCTACGCCGATGATTCCACTCTGCATTATTCAACTTCTTTTAATAGAAGACCCACCCTTCAGGAACTTAACGACTCAAGGCTGGAGGCTGCAGAACGCTTAGCCTCAGCCCTTACTATTATTTCCGATTGGGGCAAGAAGAACCTGGTGTCCTTCAACGCCTCAAAAACACAGTTTCTCCACCTATCCACTCGACACAATCTTCCAAACAACTATCCCCTATTCTTTGACAACACCCAGCTATCACATTCCTCAACACTAAACATCCTCGGTCTATCCTTAACTCAAAATCTCAACTGGAAACTTCATATCTCATCTCTTACTAAATCAGCTTCCTCGAGGCTGGGCGTTCTGTACCGTCTCCGCCAGTTCTTCTCCCCTGCACAGTTGCTGTCCATATACAGGGGCCTTGTCCGCCCTCGTATGGAGTATGCATCTCATGTGTGGGGGGGCTCCACTCACACAGCTCTTCTGGACAGAGTGGAGGCAAAGGCTCTTCGTCTCATCAGCTCTCCTCCTCATACTGATAGTCTTCTACCTCTTAAATTCCTCAATGATGCCTATCTTTCTATCTTCTATCTATATTTCCACATGACTGCTCTTCTGAACTTGCTAACTGCATGCCTCCCCCCCTCCCGCGGCCCCGCTGCACTCGACTTTCTACTCATGCTCATCCCTATACTGTCCAAACCCCTTATGCAAGAGTTAACCAGCATCTTCACTCTTTCATCCCTCACGCTGGTAAAATCTGGAACAATCTTCCTTCATCTGTATTTCCTCCTGCCTACGACTTGAACTCTTTCAAGAGGAGGGTATCAGGACACCTCTCCTCCCGAAACTGACTTATCTTTCGGCCACCTCTTTGGATTCTTTTTAGGAGCAGCGAGTAGCGGGCTTTTTTTTTTTTTTATTAATGTTTACTTTTTTGTGCCCTTGAGCTGTCTCCTTTGCTGTAAAAAAAAAAAAAAAAAAAAAAAAAAAGAAAGTTTTTAATAAGATTTGTGAGGTTTTTTTTTAAAGAGAAGTGGTGGTGGTGGTGGTGGTGGCGACGGTGGTGGTGGTAGAGAAGAGAAAAAAGAAAATGAATAAAAAAAAGACGGTTCACTATATAATGGCGGTGTGGTGATGATGGAGGGAACGATGAAAAATATAATGGTGGAAAGTGTGAAGAGAAGTAAAATCATGAGAAGAAAATGTAGGTGAGATAGTGAAGAGATGATGAACGAGGGAAATATCAACAACAACGACAGCAATAACAAGACATCACCATTAACAACGACAACAACAACGGCAACAAGTAAACCACAACAACAACAACAATCAACCATCCTGTACAATCACACTTTAAACGTTCCTAGCTTCTCAACTTCAACCCTTTAAGCCTCCCTTCCTTCCCTCCTCCTCCTCTGCCTCCTCCTTCCTCCTCCTCCTCCTCCTTCTGACATCCTCTTATCGGCTTCTTGTGTAGACAGTGGAGGTAATTATGTGAGGGGAACGAGGGGAGGAAAGGAGAGGAGTGAAGGGAAAGGTGAGAGGGGGAGGGAGAGCGGGGAAGGTAGGGAGAAGAGTTAGAGAGGGGATGAAAAGGTGTGAGAGGAGGGAGAGGGTAAAGAGGGAGGAGGGAGGAGATGAGGGGGAATAAAAGGGGACCTACTTACATAGACTTACATAGAAAATCAGACCACACAGACCCCATGGTCCAGACTTGGTGGCCTGTCCTTAAACCTAAGTGATTTTACATTAATCAGAAGACTCCAAAACGTTGCATTTCTACTCTAGTTGATATTAAGTTGAAGGAAGGAGAGAGGTGTCGCTGTGTCACTAAGTTATATGCTCATTAATTTAATTCCTCGTAGGGCTAATGGGAAGTGAGGGGACAAGGGACCTAGTGAAGGGGGTGGGGGAGAAAGAGTAGGGAAGAGGAGAAGGGAGGGGAGACTGGCAGATAGAAGGAAGGGTGTTTAGAACAAATTTTAAATGGTGTGAAGGAAATGAGATAAGAGATACATAGCTAGATAGATGGGTAGATAGGTGTATAAATATAAACAGTATGTGTGTGTCGTTGAGTGAGTGTGTGTGTGTGTGTGTGTGTGTGTGTGTGTGTGTGTGTGTGTGTGTGTGTGTGTGTGTGTGTGTGTGTGTGTGTGTGTGTGTGTGTGTTCCTGAAGTACAGTTATATGAACATTACCTGAGCTTTGAAAGAAGTGCTCGACACACAAATGTCTTAATACGCCCCAAGTGGCCTGTTATGAGAGAGAGAGAGAGAGAGAGAGAGTTTTTTTTTAGTCGAGGGCTAAGCAATATTAGGCGAACGGGAAACATGACAGTGTGTTTAGCGTGAAATTCCTTTCCTTCTGTTTATCAATGAAATGTTTGGGTGTGTTTGTTAAACTTTATCTTTTTATTCTCTTTATTTTTAAGTCTAACAGGTCTTCTCTTTAGTGAGACAAAGTTAAGTAGTGAAGGACCTGGTTAAATAGTTAGTTGTATGGTTATGTATTTATTTATTTATTTACTAGTTTATTTTATTCTTTCCTTTCTTTTCTTTTCTTTTTTTATTCCTATTTTCTTCTTTGTTTTCTTTTCTTTTAGTTCTTTTCTGCTTTTATATAATTTTCTTTTCTTGATGTTCTTATTTCTATCATCCTCTTGAGATGTCCCTTGGTCCGGGTGAGCCTCTTTCACCCCGGAAGAGACTCACCCATAATTTCCTTGATGTTATTTAGAGCCGAAAATGCGGATGATGACTTTTTTATCTTTCTTAGATGCTGTGTTTCTATCGTCTCTTCTTTTCTGGTGTTCTTTTCTCTCTATTTTCCTTGTGTTGGTTTTTTCTTCCTTCATTTTCCTTTTTCTGGTGTTTCTACATCGGCTTTTCTTGGTGCCGTATCCTGCTACAGACGAGTCTCCTTCACCCCAGAGAAGCCTCGCCCGTACCAAGATACCACACCAAACGCCTGTGAGCTAGATTATTACTTCGATTTGTTGTTGTTGTTGTTTTCCCTTCTTGATGATGTGTTTATAAGTGATCTTTTTCCTGGTATTCCTTTTCTATATTATCCTTTCTCCGGTGTCATTTTTGTTCATTTCCCGTGTGCTGGTGTAGTGTGGAGTATCTACATCGCCTTTTCGTGACGCGGTATCTTGCTACAGCTGAGTCTCCTTCACCCCAGAGAAGGCTCACCCATACCAACATACCACACCTATGTCCTTAATCCTAGTTGTTCGTTTTGCCAATGCTGTGTTTTGTATCTGATTTTTTTCCGGTATTCATTTTCTGTATCACCCTGTCTCCGGTGTTATTTTTCTTTACTTGTCGTGTGCTGGTGTTGTGCAGAGTATCTACATCGCCTTTTCCTGGTGCCGCATCTTGCTACAGGGGAGTCTCCTTCACCCCAGAGAAGGCTCACCCATACCAACATACGGCACCGAAGGTCTTCATGCTGGATTTTTTTGTATCTGTTTGTCTTATTTTTTCCGTTATTTTCATGTTGGGTGAAGGAGACTTATCTATTTCCTGGAATTCCTCTCCTGTATTATCCTATTTCTGATGTTCTTTTTGTTTATTTCCCTTTTTTCGGTGTTTTTATCAGTAATATCCCTGTCGTGGAGTTGTTCTGAAATCGTCTTTCCTTGGTGCTGTGTGCTGATACGAATGAATCTCCTTCACCCCAGAAAAGACCCGCCCATACCAACACACAACACCAAATGCACTCCCTCCCCCCGCCCCTGGACACTCGGGGTATCCGGCACCGCCATGGACGCCCCGAGGGAGCCGAGACGCCCTGCCGGAACCTCTGCGCCCCGCGACGCTCGCCAGGGAGACCTTGGGCTCCCTGACGCTCCCCAGCACCGCCGAGGCGGGGGAGGGCGGGAACTCCAGACAACTGCAGAACAACTCCAGACGGGAATATTAAATTAATTGTAAACACCGTGACGGCGCAAAAGCCACGTTTGTCGAGTCTGGGATGGCAGGATGCCGGCCGAGTGTTTTGGCGCGGCATGCGCTTCCTTCTTTGTCCCTGATTTCTTTGTTTGTTTTGAGAGAGAGAGAGAGTTCAGAAAACTTAATGTACTAACAATTCCCTCATCCCCAAATAACACGGTACACAGAAAAAAAAACTTTCGTCTGATACCTCAAAAAATATGGAAAACATATATCGATGCTTACTGTACATTTTCCTTTTTTTCAACGTTTACACTATTCCACGTACACACCCTGGACGTGACTGCATAACGAATGCTTCTTTACATGCATACATAAGCACATACACACATATACATATATTTTTTATACCCGCTCTCTCCACGCACCGGGACCTGTTCATTAATCTACAACAGCAGCAGCTTTTAGTTCTCCCTGAACCTAAGGCATTGCCCTCATACTCACAACACCTGGAGAGTAATTATAAAGAAAGGTATCGGTGAGAATATTTCTTTTTCCAATCTTTTTTCTCTCATTCTTTTTCTCTCTTCCACATCCCTCTCTTTCTCGCTTTTTTCTCCCTTTCCAATCCCCTTCCTCCCTCTCTGCTTTCTTCCTTTCCCATCATGACCTCCACCTCTCCTCTCACACTTTCCCCTCCTTCCCTCCCAATCCCCTTCCTCCCTCTCTCTCTCTCTTTCTCTCTCTCTCTCTCTCTCTCTCTCTCTCTCTCTCTCTCTCTCTCTCTCTCTCTCTCTCTCTCTCTCTCTCTCTCTCTCTCTCTCTCTCTCTCTCTCTCTCTCTCTCTCTCTCTCTCTCTCTCTCTCTCTTTTTTCTCCCATTTTTCCTTTAATTTCTCCCAGGCCACGTTTTATGCTTGAAGGGAACACACACACACACACACACACACACACACACACACACACACACACACGACGACGCTGTGGATTGTGTGTGTTATTAGTGTGAGTGGAGGAGGAGGAGGGGTGATATGTGGGAGGGTGGGAAGGTAAGGAAGGGAAGGTAGGAGGAGGAGGGTAGGCCAGGGGTGGAGGAGGAAGAGAGAAAGGGAAGAGGGAGAAAGGAAATGAGAAAAGAGAAAGTTAAAGCTCCCATGAACCTACTTGGAAATTAGAAACATCACCATTATCATCACCATCACTACCACCACTATTATTACTACCAGCATCATCACATACACCACTAACACTACTGCCATCATCATCATTATCATCACCATCACTACCACCACTATTATTACTACCAGCATCATCACATACACCACTAACACTACTGCCATCATCACCATTATCATCACCATCACTACCACCACTATTATTACTACCAGCATCATCACATACACCACTAACACTACTGCCATCATCACCATTATCATCACCATCACTACCACCACTATTATTACTACCAGCATCATCACACACACCACTAACACTACTGCCATCATCACCATCATCATCACCATCACTACCACCACTATTATTACTACCAGCATCATCACACACACCACTAACACTACTGCCATCATCACCATTATCATCACCATCATCATCATTCCCACCATCATCACCCTCTTCATTATAACTCTTCCATTCCCATTCTAATTATTAAAAGACCTGTCAAATTAGCATCATATTAATCCATATATTTTGCATTATGAACCAATATTATAATGATGAATGGTGGCACTCGTGTGTGTGTGTGTGTGTGTGTGTGTGTGTGTGTGTGTGTGTGTGTGTGTGTGTGTGTGTGTGTGTGTGTGTAATAATATAATAATAATAATAATAAACGGTTTATTAAGTGATTGCAGCTGTAAAGCTGAAAATATACATGTTAAAAATATAATATTGAAATATAATAGAAAAAAAAGTACAATATGAAAGGGGTATAGGGAGTCTGGGGTGGTGGGGGGGGAGGTGAGGTGGTGGAATGCAGTGAGTTAGCGCGGTAGGAGGCGGTGTGGTTTTCCGGGTGACGTGTCAGGTGTTAAGCCCCAGGTCAACCCAAGGTCAAAAAAGGGTCAGGTCGCAGTTGATTGCACGGGTGCAGGTAGAAGCGGTGTCGGCCGTCACTCAGCTTAGCGATGACCTGCTAATCTCTCCAGCCGGTGAGACATGATAGGAAGAGGTGGACCGAGAAGCAGTAGGCGTGGGAACATCTAACGTCTGATCTGCCCCATGCCACTTCCCCAACCATGAGTCCACCTGAGTGACGGGCGTCAACACTGCACTTGAACCGAATTCTCCCAGCAGCATGATGGTCGGGCTGGTGTACCTGGGGCACCTGGGGGCCGGCGTCGGTTGGACGGTAAGGCGGTGTTGACGTCACACTGGCCATTTCTGCTCTTCAGTGTCTTCACGGCACCTCAAACGCACTGCACTCACTGTCTGTCACCATGATTAAGCTTGATGTCACAAAAGTTTCTTACGGTGTTGGGTTATTGATGAAAAGGGAGAGGGGGATGGAGGGGAAGGGGAGAGGCCAACAGGCTGGCCCCGGGCTGCTCCTTTCGGAGCGCCGTGACCAACGCCTGACCTCGGTCAGGTTTGGGCACCTCCTTGCTCCTCTCTCATCTCTCCAGACTCCTAATCCTCATCCTCATACTCCTCCCCCTCCTCCTCCTGTTCCTATCTTCTTCTCCTTCTCTCCATTCCTCTGAACTTTCCTAATCTCTTACATCCCTTTATCTAATTTTACTGCGAGACATTAATTTTCCTCTCTCTCTCTCTCTCTCTCTCTCTCTCTCTCTCTCTCTCTCTCTCTCTCTCTCTCTCTCTCTCTCTCTCTCTCTCTCTCTCTCTCTCTCTCTCTCTCTCTCTCTCGAGAGGTCAAACCGCACGCGCTCCCACTTCCGTGACCTCTCTCGCTTGCGATACCACCCTCGTGTGCTGTACTGCACTGTACTTAAGATCTTGCTGTGCTGTGTGCCGTGTGCTATTTCGCGTTGTGCTGCGTACTGCTTATTGTCAACCGAGTTAGCTGCCTGCAGAGGTGTGCTGTTTGCTGTGCGACCACGTGCTTCGCTGGACAGGATTAAGTGTTGCCCTTATTTTTACTAATTCTCTCTGCCTGCATCTACCCTCTCGCCGTAGCGCCCTGTAAAACATATATACACATATACACAAAACACAGTGTTACATTCTTTCCGCCACATTCTTTCTTTATTTCCAGATTCCACTCTACGCCACTCCCTATGCAGGTGTGCAGAGCTACCTGACCTGACTTGACCAGAGTATTCCCCAGAGACACAATAATCCTCTTAATTCCTCACCTGCGTCTCTCTCCCTCTCGTCCCTCGCGTTTCGCTCCTCCTCTTCTCTCGCCCCCCCCTCTCTCGCCTCCCCTCTCCATTGCCCCCCCTCTCTCTGTCTCATAACTACCCCCACTTGCCCCTTTCTGTCTCTCCTTCCTCACTCCCTATCTCGTTCCCACCCTCTCTCTCTCCCTCCCTTTCCTTCGCCCTCTTCCTCTCTCCATCCCCATCTCTCTCTCTCTCTCTCTCTCTCTCTCTCTCTCTCTCTCTCTCTCTCTCTCTCTCTCTCTCTCTCTCTCTCTCTCTCTCTCTCTCTCTCTCTCTCTCTCTCTCTCTCACACACTTATTCTCGCTTATTCACGCGCGCGTCCCTCTGCCCTACGAAAAATAAAAATAAAAGCAAATATATAGATAAACACTACTCACTTGCTCTCTCCTCCTTACCAAGATGGCGCTAAAGAAATGTTCGACTTGCACAGGAAACTTCTCTGGTCATTTCTTCTCGGGACGATCGACCGTCTGCAAGATCTGCCTGTTGACACAGCAGATGGAAACGAGACTCCTTCAACAGGACGAAAGGCTGACGGCTGGCGAGAAGAAGATCACCGAACTAACAAGTAATGTTGATACCTTGCAGGAGTTTAACCAGGCCAACATCGTCGCCCCTCCTGCAAGTGACGCCTCATCACCCTCCTCACCTGCACGCGATGCCCAGCCACCTTCCGACGAAGGCACGTCACAGTGACCGGTAGAGCTGACGCTGAATGCTTCACCCCGTGAGAGGAGCCAGACCCGCCCTAAAGCCATTTATCCTACTCATTGCTACAACAGATTTGCCATACTGGAGGAGGACGAGGAACAGAGCACCTTCTTGGTCGGTGACTCTATGATTCGCCATCAGGTGGTTGAATTCTGTGGCAGAGTCCCCCGTCGTAGGCGTAACTACTGTTATCCTGGAGCTGGTGTTGACGACATCACAGCTGCCCTGGACGAGGTCACCGCTGTGGCCTCTAATGACTCACTCTTTGTGATCCACACAGGTACAAACGACGTCACCACGACCCGGTCTGAGGAACTGCTGGACAAGTACCGTAGGCTCATCCAGCAGTATAAGTCTAAATCCCCTAATATTTTGATTTCAGGAATTCTACCACGGACATGGGATGAGGGCGACTTCTACAGTAAGGCCTTCAGCCTCAACAACCGCCTGCAGACTCTCTGCGGAGAGCTTGACGTCGAGTTCTTTAACGCCTGGAACGATTTCTACGGCCAGTAAACTTTTCCAAAGGGACGGCATACACCTGTCCCCATCAGGGCAGCCAGATTCGGAAGGCTCCTCAACAACGCCGTACGTAACGCCCGAACAACAAAAAACGACTCTCAGCCACGTCCTTCCATCCCGCCCGTGTAAATAGACACCATACACCGCAACAGACTCGTAACATTGAACCCGCCAGTACCACCACCTCTATTACCAAGCTTCAAGATAACCTAAGAGTCCTTAGTTTCAATGCGCGTAGCCTAAGAAACAAGTTTGATGAACTGCGATGTCTTGCTCTGACAGAAAACTTTGACGTAATTGCTATAACCGAAACATTAATCGACACCACTAATATTGATTTAAGTTCCGAATACAACATAGATGGCTACAGATTCTTCAACAATGATCGTGTAAACCGTAGAGGGGGTGGTGTCGCCCTTTTTGTCAAAAGCTACTTGCAACCCACTGACAAAACACCAAGAAACAGTAACGTTGAACATTTGTGCGTGCGAGTAAACACTGCAAAAGTCAATTTAAATATATCTGTCACTTACAGGCCTCCGGGGCAATCACTCGATGCCGATCTTGAAATGTACAGCGTCTTAAGGCAGTCACTTAATAACAGCGACTCACTGATACTAGGAGACTTTAACCTCCCCCATATCGACTGGGCGACACTGTCGGGTACAGAAGGTGAGTCCCACAGAATGATCGAATTTCTAGAGGAAAATAATCTAAGCCAAATGGTTTCGGAACCAACTCGACAAAATAACATACTTGACCTTGTTATAGCGACCCAAGATAACCTAGTCAGTAATGTCACGGTAGGAGAACACCTCGGTTCCTGCGATCATAAACTAGTGCGCGTTGACATTAGAGCTCAAACATCGGTGACTGAAAATAAAATAAAGGTGCCCAATTTCAAAAGAGCCAACTTCGTAGAAATCCGACGAAAACTAATAGATATGCAACTATCAGATGACGGCAATGTAGAGGACGCCTGGCTAAGCTTTAAAAATCACTTACTCACTCTGCAGGACACATTTGTCCCCTTGTGCGAGAAGCGAATTAACACTAATAAAAGTCCACCTTGGTTTAATAGCGAAATTAAACACTCAGTCAAGGAGAGAAAATTGTCTTACAGGTTAAAGAAAGAGCAAAGCACGCCCGAAAACATTAGACTTTACAATGATGCCAGGCGACGAGTTAACAGATTAGTGCGTCAGGCAAAGCGTAGATATGAAGAAAATATTGCAGCCAACTGTAAAAATAATCCGAAATCCTTCTTCAGTTACATAAACAACAGAAAGGCGATCAGAAGTGGAATTGGACCTTTAACAAACAGCGACGGTGCACTAGTGACTGACAGCCAACACGTTGCAAACCTATTAAACAATTACTTTTCCTCGGTGTTTAATAATAACAGTCCTCCCGCCACTACCACCAACACCAGTACTAATGTAAATCCCGAGCATGCATTGTCTAACTTTGAAATAAAACCCGATGAAGTCCTTAAAGCCCTCAAATCACTTAAAACAAATAAAAGTCCTGGACCTGACAAAGTATATCCAACTCTGCTGAAAGAAACAAAGAGTGAAATACTCTCCTCCTTCACAACCGTATTCAATATGTCCTTGCGACAAGGCATCGTCCCTTCAGATTGGAAGAAGGCTAACGTGACACCGATTTTTAAGAAAGGAGACAAAAAAGTACCAGGTAATTACAGGCCCATTAGTCTAACTTCGGTTGTAGGTAAGCTACTTGAGGGCATAATTAGAGACAAAATTGTGAGTTACCTTGAAAGCCACTCATTGATTGGGGACTCACAACATGGCTTCCGAAACAAAAGATCCTGCCTATCAAACCTATTAACCTTTTATAACGACCTCTTCACTGTTTATGACGTAACCAAATCACTGGACGTAGTCTATCTTGATTTCAAGAAAGCGTTTGATAAAGTCCCGCATCATAAATTACTTTACAAATTAAAGCAAATAGGTATTGACGGTCAAGTAAACCAATGGATCGCGAATTGGTTGAGCAACAGACAACAAAGAGTAGTGATTGACGGATTTAACTCAGAGTGGGCGCCTGTCACTAGTGGCGTCCCTCAGGGCTCGGTCCTTGGCCCAGTGCTCTTCATTATATACATCAACGACGTGGGTGTTGGACTCAATAACCGCATTAGTAAATTTGCAGACGACACAAAGATTGGTAACTCGGTTCTGACGAAGACAGGCAAAGCCTCCAAGAGGATTTGCACAAAATTTCAGCTTGGTCGGATAGATGGGAGATGCCCTTTAACGTAGACAAGTGCCAGGTCCTTCAAATTGGAACGAGGAATAAGAAGTTCGAATACGAAATGCGCGGCGTTAAACTCAAAAGCGTTCAATGCGTCAAGGACTTGGGGGTCAAAATCGCGTCAAACCTCAAATTCTCACAGCAATGCATCGATGCAGCAAATAAAGCGAACAGAATGTTGGGCTTCATTAAAAGAAACTTTGTATTCAAGAATAAAGATGTAATACTCCGCTCTACAACAGTTTAGTCAGACCCCACTTGGAATATGCGGTACAGTTTTGGTCTCCCCACCATGCAAAGGATATTGCTAAATTAGAAGGTGTTCAGCGTCGGGCAACGAAAATGATCCCTTCCTTGCGCAACAAATCCTACGAAGAAAGGCTTTCTACCCTTAACATGTTCTCTCTTGAGAAACGTCGCCTCCGAGGAAAACTGATCGAATGTTTTAAAATACTTAATGGTTTCACGAATGTAGACATATCAACATTGTTTATGATCGATGACACTTTGCGCACGAGGAACAATGGCGTAAAACTCAGATGTAGACAAGTAAATTCAGACTGCACCAAATTTTTCTTCACCAACGTTATAGTGCGAGAATGGAATAAGCTTCCACCATCAGTGGTCCAGTGTAACACGATTGACTCCTTCAAAAATAAGCTCGACCGTCACTTCCTTCAACTTAATATCAACTAGAGTAGAAATGCAACGTTTTGGAGTCTTCTGGACCATGGGGTCTGTGTGGTCTGATTTTCTATGTAAATATATGTAAATCTCTCTCTCTCTCTCACACACACACACATACTTGTCTGCCTCGCGTCTGTCTGTGTGTCGTGGTCATCGCCTGTTTTCAGGAGACAGTTTCCGCTCATCAGCATAATATTCTTTCTAGCATACTTTTTATCAGTGGTAATTTAGGACTATTTTTTCCTTTTCCGTCTTTGTTTCGCGCAACGGGCATAACTCAACCCTTTTCTGCCTATTGTTTTGTTGTAATTATCCTTCAGAGACACAACCTCTTAAATGTTATACTTTATTCATATGCTTTAAATTATCTTTTCAGCTTTCATCTAAATAAACAGTACTTCCCAAGCTTCAGGAAACACAACTCTTTATAATGTTTACTTTTCACATATGCCTCAAATCATCTATACACTTTGTCTTCTGTTAATTCACTGAACATCAAACACCATTCGCTATTCTACAGTAATCACGGAACATAATTTCCACACTCTTGAGCCAGTACAACTTATATAGTTCACTTCGATATATACTACAAACCGTATATTTTGTTTGTCTTACACAAAATCACTGAATAATAAACCCCATTACCCGTATATACATGTTTCGATAAACAATGTTAACTCTCTTATACTTTTAACTTCATATACTTATCATTTCAAGCTTTCGCATAAACTTCGCATCATCTATACTGTTAGCCTTCCATTACATCACCGAATATTACAAATCCCGTTAACCGTACAACCTTCCTCCCCATATACTCACTTAACCCTTTATATTATTAAATTTTCACACACAGGTACTTCAGATCATCTATACTGTTTACCTTACACATAAACCAAACATTATAAAGCCTATTAGCCGTTCAGCCATCCTCCTAACATAAACACTTAACTGTTACCTTATAGTGCTCACTTTTCACATATACTTCAAATCATCTATACAGTTTGCCTTCCACTAAATAATTACCATTACACACCCCACCAGCCGCCCAGTCTCCCCCGCGCCACACACTCCCGGCTCGGACTGAGGAGCGATATAATTAGTGGAGGAAAAGAACAGCGGCCTGGCTTTTACTCTCGAGGATAATGACGACTGGGAGGAAGGATTTTACAGTTGATTGCCAAGAATAAACATGGATACTCTCTCTCTCTCTCTCTCTCTCTTCCACTCACCTCTTATATTGTCTTTTTATTTCCTCCTTTACGATTACCTTACTCCGTTATCGTCTGGTTCTTTCTTTCTTCCTTTTCCTCCTCCTCCTCCTCCTCCTCCCTAACATGAGGATAACCTTGGCTCTCATCTCATACCTCTCATACCCTTCTTTCCTTCTTCTCGTCCTTACCTTAATTCCACCTTCCCTCCCTCCCTCCCTCCCTCCTTCCCTCCCTTAACTTCTTAATGGCTTTGGAGAATTATTGACGGAGTAATTTTGTGGGGAAAGACCATCCCACAAAACGGTCATGACACACTCACATACACATACACCCACCCACCCACACACACACACACACACACACACACACACACACACGCGCGCGCGCACGCACGCTCCCACGCTCGCTCACTCACTCACTCACTCTCACACACACACACACACACACACACACACACACACACACACAAACACACTCAACATACAAATAGAGAATTAGATTAGTGTGTGTGTGTGTGTGTGTGTGTGTGTGTGTGTGTGTGTGTGTGTGTGTGTGTGTGTGTGTGTGTTTGTAATTCACCTCTTGGTCTGCTGCGGGTCTCTCTCGAGACAGACAGCCGTTCCCTACTGAGATGCACAGTGCTTATAGTACCGGTCTTTGTGTGTGTGTGTGTGTGTGTGTGTGTGTGTGTGTGTCACTATGGTATTCATCCAGCGCTCATCTCTTTCCTTTCAGGTGTTTTTCAATTCGTTTTATTTCTTCTGCTTCGTTTTAAAACATTTTCGTCTCTCAGTTCGCTGCTTCGCTAGTTAGTCAAGCAATCAGTCGGTCAGTCGTCCAGTTTGTCTGTCTGTCAATATGAAGCTTATTTATGTGTCTCCCGATTTTTTCTAATTATCTGTCAGCGTGTCTGTCTGTCTGTCTGTCTATCTGTGAATCAATCTGCATTTGGCTTTCTGACTGTTAGCCTGTCTGTCTGTCTCTATATCTGCATTTGCCTTTCTCTCTCTCTCTCTCTCTCTCTCTCTCTCTCTCTCTCTCTCTCTCTCTCTCTCTCTCTCTCTCTCTCTCTCTCTCTCTCTCTCTCTCTCTCTCTCTCTCTCTCTCTCTCTCTCTCTCTCTGCCAGCGGGGTCGTGTACGGCAGGAAACGTTTCAGGCTTCGCTAAACTACAACCTTGACTCGCGAGGCTCAGGGCGGAGAGAAGAAAGAGAAAATAAGAAAGAAACTGCACAGAAAGAAAAAAAATACAGCACTTAGGAGATATAAAAGCCAAAGCAATGAGAGAAAGAGGACAAAAAATGAGAGACGCTTGCACACCTTCGCTCTAAAAATAGAGAAAATGATGAATAGCAAACAGAGAAATAAATATCATAATACTTATAGATGAAAGAGGTAGAAGACGGAAAGTTCATAAGAAAAAAAATGAAACATATGCAAATCTTCACCTTCCTCCCTCACCTACCCACCCACCCCAAATAAAAGAAAAAAAAATATTTGCAGAGAAAGAAAAAAAAGCAATGTCATAGCAGTAGCATGGCAATGTGTGAAAAAAAGGTAAAACAAAAAAAAACGAAAAAAAAACTGTGCGCACCTTCGCCCCTCAAATAATTAAAATGAAGAAATAATGAATTGCTCGGAAAGGAAAACAATGACAACGTTAAAATGAAGAAGAAAAACACTATAGAATTCAAATTGCATTCACCGGACACCTGACGGAAGGGAGCAACAATGAAAAAAATAGAAAAGCTAAAAGAAAACAATAAACACCTCAACCTGCATCAGCCGAACACTGAACATTGTAGAAACAAAACTTATCAGAGAAATAGAAAACAGTGATACAAAAAGTGATAAAACAGAATCCAACGACTTTATTTCAGAAAAAAAAACCTATTATTGAAAAGAAAACGATAAAACTAATGAAAACAGTTTAGTGGAAGACAAAAAAAAAAAAACAGACTCGGAAAAAGAATGTTGTAGAAAAAACAAGTGTAAGTTATTAGCAAAGAACCTTTTGTGAACGAATAATAAAAAAAAACTAGAAAAAAAAACTAAAAAGTATAAAACAAGTTGAAATAGTTTAGTTTGACACCAATGAGAAATCAGAGAGCAGCCTTCAACACACACACACACACAAACGAACATTCATAAAAAAAGCACTGGAAAAACTAATCCAACAAATGGTTTAGTGGACGCCATAGATATCCAAGACCCCCCGTCATGTTATCGAGTAGAAAACGGGAGGCGCGGACTGGAAAGAGAGAGTGGGAGGAAAGGCGCGGAGGGAGAAGGGAGAGAGGGAGAGTGTAGGAGGGACTTGAGGGCAGGCAGGAGGCGAAGATGTATAGGTAGGTGAAAGGAACGAAGGAGAGAGAAATAGGGAGAGGTGGAGGGAGAGAGCGAGGGATATTCGTAGAAAGGCAGAGAAGGGGAGGAAGAAAAAAAGGGAAAAGAGGAAGGATGGAGGTGGAAGAGAGGTGGAGATTTTCGTAGGAAAGTAGAGACGAAAGAGAGAATTAGAAAGATAGGTAAACACAGAGGGACATTATTGAAAATAGGCAGGGAGATGAAACACAGAAGGCAGAGAAGTACAGTTAGGGCTGATTACTTAGTTTATTGACCACAAATTTCAGTCGACATGCAAAATAATCTTAAAAGGTATCCTCTCTAATATAACACAACAAAACGTAGTATTGAACATAAAACATTAATGGTCCACTCCGCCCGGAGCAGCACACAGGACGCACCGGGCCTCGGCAAGTGTATCATGATGCAGATTAAACCAAACGGACGCGAGCATGTAATAGGAAAAAAATTGAGACGGAGATTAAACAGAGGCCGGGCATCCACTCCAAGGCAGTCCCTTCTTAGTGTGTGGAGTCGGAAAGTGATGGGCAAAGAAAGTATGGAATGGAGACGTGGATACGAAAACACGAAGCTACAAGGAACAAAGCATCGTAATAATAATAATAATAATAATAATAATAATAATAATAATAATAATAATAATGGAGTGAGGGATGCTTCATTAAGGCCTCAAAGGATCACCACGGGTCTGGCTTGATGAAAAGGAAGTGAAAGAGAGGGAAAGGAGAGATGAGAAAGGGAGGAGAGTACTGGGTGGAGGAATATAAAGGATTAAACAGAGCGGATGTTATAGTAGGATATCAATATATTATTATTATTTAATATCACCACGAAATGTAACGGGCTTGTCGGGGGGCGTTTAAAGGGTGTTGATTAAGACTTCAGCTTCCTTAAGGCGAATTATATTCGTAGCCTTTATGTACAAGAAGCGACGGAGCGAGAGCGACTGTCGTTGTGTGTCAGTCGGACTCTCGTGAAGGAGTGGCGAGTTACAGGTTATAATGGAATGCCCTAATGATATGGGTATATTGAAAGAATAACTATATAAACAAAGTGGTATGTTAAGTGAGTATACCATTGAAGTTCACGTTTTCTCTCGAGCGGTGAAAAGAAAACGGAGGCAGGGCACACTGATGAAGATTAACATTGATCAGGGAACTCACACTATACTCAATATACTCGCTAGCAAACAATAAGAAAGAATCAATATCGTATGCGAATGAACGTTACTCTCACAATTATGACTGAATAACAGTGTTAGGAACACAGAAATAAAAAAAAATCGTGCCCCTGCACGGACAATAATGAAAATAAGCCGAGTCGACATATTTGGACAAGAAGGGAATATCCACAAATACCAAGATTAATCAGCTGATGTAGTGGAGAGGGCGACGGCTTGTGATGTAATGTATTATTATTATTTAATATCACCACGAATTAGGCATACAATTGTCAATGGAAAAACCCACGACAGATAGATCACGCTACCTTATAGGAATGTCGTGAGTTTTTCCATTGACAATTGTATGCCTAATTCGTGGTGATATTAAATAATAATAATAATACATTGATATCCTACTATAACACGGAGAAAACAAGAGTGGAGAGAAATATACCAGAATAGGAAGAAGGAAATATAGAGGAAAGAACAAGAAATGGGGAGAAACTGAGAAAAAAGGAGGAAAAGTTGGAAAGTTTGGTTTAGTCGGCGCAACATCTGTGGTCATATGCCGAAGAGAGACAGAAGGGGAAGGAATTATAGGAGAAGGGAACAGATCCCAGGAAACGGGACACAACCCCCGATTAATACCTGGTACCCATTCACTGCTGGGTGGACAGGGGCGTAGGGTATCGGAAAAGCCGCCCAAATTTTTCCACTCCGCCCGGGAATCGAACCCGGGCTCTCTCGGTTGTTAGCCGAGTGTACTAACCACTGCACCACGAAGCCCTCCTCAAAAAAAGGAGGAAATAGAGTAAAAAGAAGAGTAGGGAGAAACAGAAGAATGGGAAGGAGTGAGTAAAGAGAAAAGAAAGAGAACAGTGGGGGGAGAGAGTTGTGTGTCGGATGAGAAAAAGGGGAATTATGAAAGAAGGGGACGCTGCTGAGGGGACAAAGGGTGAGATGGATAAAAAAGGGGAAAGAAAGGTGAAAAGGGAAGTGCACGGAGGAAGACAAGAAAGGACAAAGGAAAATTAGGTAGGAATTGTGTTTGGATACGACTGAGGCTTTAGGAGGAAGGGAGGGAAGAAAGGAAAAAAGGGATGCAGATGAATGAGAAAAAGATGAATAGGGAGAGAGAAAAAGCATGTGAAAAAGGGCAGAACAGGAAAGAAGAAAAGAAAGAAGGAGAAAAGTGGAAAAGTATTTCTTGTCTTTTTTTATCAATTAATTCTCCTCTTTCACTTCATTTTCGTTTGACTTTAATTTTGCTGATTTCCTGCCGAGGAAACATCTGGCGTCGAAAGACTATTAGTATTATTGTGTAAATACGAAGAAAGGAAAATTACGGAATACTTCACGTTTCGTTACACGTTATGATTTTTGTCTATATTTTTGAGGGAAAACCGGAAGTTATTATAGAAACGATTACTACCTCATTATTACGATGGAAACTGTGTGTGTTTGATGGACACACACACACACACACACACACACACACACACACACTCTCTCGTAAATTTTTATATTTCTGGGTTATGATCGATTACACACACACACACACACACACACACACACACACACACACACACACACACACACACACACACACACTCTCTTATAAACTTTTATATTTCTGGGTTATGACCGACTACACGCACACACGCACAGACACACACACACACACACACACACACACACACACACACACACACACACACCATTAGCTGATCACAGACATGTCGTCAAACTCTGATATGAAAAGAAATATCTATCTCTACTAAAACGTCCAACTTGTAACCATCCAATACATCGTTTTGATCCACACATCCACCTGTGCACACCTGCCTGTCCACCTAGCCATACACACCTGTCTATCCGATCAACCCAGCACACCTGCCTATCAGTGAACCAATCAACCATTACCAACCAATCCACCATCACAACCAGTCCACCATCATGGGCCATTCCCAGACGTATACTATGACTGAATGGGAAGCGGTTTGTTGCGGCAGTAATAAACATGAAGCTCAGGTGAGTCGCGTTACCTGGCCGCCAGCTCGGTAATTAGTGGCTGCAGATGAGCGCCGGACAGGTGGAGGATAGGCGGCGGGTCAGGTCAGGTGTCGCTGAGTGCTGGCCTGCCTGTGTGCCTGGCTGTTTGTCTTCCCGTCATATCGATCTGTTTGTCTTTTAGTTTATGTTTGTCTATCTGCGTCTGTGTGTTTGTTCTTGTTTTGTCTGTCTGCTTTACTCTTCGTCAGTCTGTGTCTGTCTCTCTTTCGTCGTGCTGTTCTTTATATACTTTCTTTGTCATCTCAGTTGTTTATTTTTTTCATCATTTAATCGAGTTTTAATTCTTTTCTCTCTTTTTCTTTCGTTTCTTTTTTTCTTTATTTCCTTTTCTTTCAGTTTCCGTTCCCTTCTTAATCCTCTGTATCAAATTACATTGCCCGTTCATAAGTGTGTGTGTGTGTGTGTGTGTGTGTGTGTGTGTGTGTGTGTGTGTGTGTGTGTGTGTGTGTGTGTGTGTGTGTGTGTGTGTGTGTGTGTGTGTGTGTGTGTGTGTGTGTGTGTGTGTGTGTGTGTGTGTGTGTGTGTGTGTGTGTGTGTGTGTGTGTGTGTGTGTGTGTGTGTGTGTGTGTGTGTGTGTGTGTGTGTGTGTGTGTGTGTGTGTGTGTGTGTGTGTGTGTGTGTGTGTGTGTGTGTGTGTGTGTGTGTGTGTGTGTGTGTGTGTGTGTGTGTGTGTGTGTGTGTGTGTGTGTGTGTGTGTGTGTGTGTGTGTGTGTGTGTGTGTGTGTGTGTGTGTGTGTGTGTGTGTGTGTGTGTGTGTGTGTGTGTGTGTGTGTGTGTGTGTGTGTGTGTGTGTGTGTGTGTGTGTGTGTGTGTGTGTGTGTGTGTGTGTGTGTGTGTGTGTGTGTGTGTGTGTGTGTGTGTGTGTGTGTGTGTGTGTGTGTGTGTGTGTGTGTGTGTGTGTGTGTGTGTGTGTGTGTGTGTGTGTGTGTGTGTGTGTGTGTGTGTGTGTGTGTGTGTGTGTGTGTGTGTGTGTGTGTGTGTGTGTGTGTGTGTGTGTGTGTGTGTGTGTGTGTGTGTGAGAGCGGTTTTGATATTTATATTTTCCTTTGCCTCTTTCTTTCTATCTCTGTTTCTCTCTTTGAAGCCTCTCCACTTTACTCCCATCTCCCTAACACACTCCCCCTACCCAGCTTCTCCCTGACCCCCACAAACCTCCCCACAAAGTCTTACCCCCTCACAGATGTCACCCAACATTTTTGTCTACCTCAGTCCCTATTTTCCCCACCCACCCCATATTCTCCCTCCTCCTCCGCCACCCTCACACCGCTGCCTCCTACACCAAACTAACTCCCTCCCCCCCTCTCCCTCCGCAGGTGCCGGCCACAGAACCCTGGAGGAGGATCAGCTGTGTCCCACCTGTCCTTACTTCCTGCCCACGTCCATCGAGGTCACCACACCTGTGGGCATCCCGGCCAACCTCACCTGCGGCGTCAGGCAGCTCGGGGACAAGAAGGTGGGAGGAGGAGGGAAAGGAGAGGAGAGCTAATTTGTTTGTTCGCGTCTTGGTTTTCCTGTTCGAAGGAGACAAGGTGAGAAGAGATGAGAGGAAAGAAAGTTCGGATATGAAAGGAGAGAAGAAAGGAATGAAAAGAAGGTGAGAGGAAAGAAGAGGATCTCAAAGTTTACCAATTTCTTCCTGTTTATTCTTTCCCTTGGTGAAGGCTGGAAGAAGATGAGGGGAAGAAGGTGACGAGGAGTTGAGGAGATGAAGCGGAGACAGGAAGGCGAGAAGAGAGGAGAGAAAAGGAGCTCATATTTAGCCCTTTCCTTCCCTGTTCCTGCTTTTCCTGCGTAAGAGATGGAAGGAGGAGATGAGGATTGAAGAAGAGGTGAGAAGACACAAGAACCTCTAAGAACAAAATTTTGTTTTCTGTTTCCCGGTGTGCTTGCTAGAAAGGAGATGTGGAGGGGGTGAGGGATAAGATGATGAGAATAGAGGAACATAAGAACATAAGAACGTAAGGAGTCTGCAAGAGGCCGGTTGGCCTATACAAGGCAGCTCCTGTACACTCAACCCCACCTTACCTCACCATCCATGGCTTTATCTAACCTCTTCTTGAATGTATCTATGGTATTGGCACCCACAACATGGCTCCCAAGCCTGTTCCATTCGCCCACCACTCTATTAGTGAACCAATTCTTGCCTATGTCTTTGTTGAATCAAAGCAAAGAAGCGTGAGTTCGCCTCAAAATTCCTGTTCTTGTGTGTGGGAGAGGAAGTAGGAGGAGAGGAAGAGATGAGGAGACAGGAGAGTGAGGAGAGAAAAGGAGCTCTGAGTTCACCTTTTCCTTCCTGTTCATGGGTGAAAGGGAGGCGAGGAGATGAAGAGGAGGAGGTGAGGAGACGAGTGTGGGAAGTGAGGAGAGAAAAGAAGCTCTGAGTTCACCTTTTCCTTCCTGTTCATGGGTGAAAGGGAGGCGAGGAGACGAGTGTGGGAAGTGAGGAGAGAAAAGAAGCTCTGAGTTCACCTTTTCCTTCCTGTTCATGGGTGAAAGGGAGGTGAGGAGACGAGTGTGTGAAGTGAGGAGAGAAAAGGAGCTCTGAGTTCACCTTTTCCTTCCTGTTCATGGGTGAAAGGGAGGTGAGGAGACGAGTGTGGGAAGTGAGGAGAGAAAAGAAGCTCTGAGTTCACCTTTTCCTTCCTGTTCATGGGTGAAAGGGAGGTGAGGAGACGAGTGTGGGAAGTGAGGAGAGAAAAGAAGCTCTGAGTTCACCTATTCCTTCCTGTTCATGGGTGAAAGGGAGGCGAGGAGACGAGTGTGGGAAGTGAGGAGAGAAAAGAAGCTCTGAGTTCACCTTTTCCTTCCTGTTCATGGGTGAAAGGGAGGCGAGGAGACGAAGAGGAGGAGGTGAGGAGGGAAAAGAAACTCTAATTTTACCTGTTTTCCGTTCGTGCTTTTCCTGGGCAAGGATGGGGAGGAAGAAAAGTTGGAAAGTTTCGTTTAGTCGGTGCAACATCTGTGGTCATATGCCGGAGAGAGACAGGAGGGGAAGGAATTATAGGAGAAAGGAACAGATCCCAGGAGACGGGACACAACCCCCGATTAATACCTGGTACCCATTCACTGCTGGGTGGACAGGGGCGTAGGGTATATGGGGAGAAAGATGATGATGATGAAGAGAAAGGAGGGGAGATAAGAAGATAGAAAGAGAGGGATACAGGTAACATTCTTGTGCTTCTTGAGTAAGGGTAGAATAACGGGGGCGAGAGGAGGAGGGACAGACGGGGAAAGAAGGGAAATAAAGACGAGTAGAAGTAAAGGGATGAAAGGGTTAATAAAAGAAGAAAAGTAGTGGTATAGTGAACTGGTGATGGCTGCTGCTGCTGATGCTGATGATGCTGATGATGATGATGATATTGTAATGATGATGAGGATGTGTGGGAGGGAAGATCAGAAGGAATGCACGGAAGGGTGTCTCGATGGATCGCTGGAAAATGACACAATGGAAGGTGAAAGAGGAAGGGGTTGAATACCTCTCCTTTATCATCCCTATGCCTCCATGCCAGGGCAAGGGCAAGAGTCAAGCCAAAGAGAACTCGCATCGCGGCGCCGCCAAGAAAAAGAAACAGTGAGCGCGGTAACCCTCGCTGAGGCAGAACACACATCGGAGCAAGGCTGGCGGGATGTGATTCCATACAGACAATGCAGAGAAAAGTCAGAGTAGTGAGATTCATGAGTGTGAGCGGCGCCACGCCTGTGCTCGGCGACACGGAGGTCCTGCACAGTAACTGACGAGTCAGTGTGAGGACTGTTTTATTTTTTATCAAGGTGTCAGTGCATTTTTTTTCTTTGGCCTTCCATATGCCTTCCGGCCTTTTGGACTACTTATGTTATATTCCTTACTAGTATTTGGGTTTGCTTTACATCACGTACGTTTTATTTGCATTATAAAAATAGGGTATTCAGAACGCTGTGTGCTTCATTTGTTGTAAAGAGAAGGTTCGAAAGAATTCAAGTTTGACTTTGTAAGCTAACGCATGTATGTTTGGAAAATTAATGTTATCTTTTGTTACCCAGTCTTCTCCCGTAATAAAATAAGTAAATGTGATGAAAATCTTCCCTGGAATATGACAATTAACAGACCAGTAACTACAAACAATGCTGAGTACGCCTGAAAACATAACAAAGAAACCACCACGAAGGAAAAGCGACAATTCACCTGAAAAAAGTGTAAAGGAGACACCAAGAAAAAAAAAAAAGATATAGAAAGTATCACAAACCAACTCACACAAGAAACAAACAAAACCAACCATAGTCAACAAAACGAAGGAAAAAAACTATAAACATACAAACAAAAAAAACAGGGCAGGAAAGATTCCCCGATAACTCAACCTGGATTTAGCGAGGCTGTCACACAGTCCGTCATGTTGTGTGTAATGGGAAAGGGAGGGGGAGAGGGAGACGATGTTGGGGAGAGGTAAAAGGAGGTTGTGTGGGGCGTCACTGGACGAAGGGGCGGGGGGGGGGGGGGAGGATTTGAAGGGACAGCGAGGGTAGGAGGAGGAGGAGGAGGAGGACGAGGGGGAAAAGTATGCTAGAGGGTGGGAGGGGTATGATGGAGGAAGGAAAGCGAGGAGAGGAAGGGAGGTGGAGAAGGGTGGTGAGGAGGAGAGAGGAGGGGAGGAGGAGAAGTGTGGAAGAGAGCGTGTTGGAAGGGGACGTAAACTGGAGAGATGGGAGGGAAGAGCAGGTGAAGGGAGAGCAGGAGGGATGTGGAGGGTGGTAGTGAGGGGAGAAGGGGAGGAAACACGAGCATGATAGGAGCAATTTTGGGGAGAAGTCAAAAAGGTGGAGATTTTGGGGAGACAACATATTAAGAGTAAGGGGAAGAAGGGGAAAGTAGGGGGGGAGAGATAGGAGGACGAAAAGTTATATGGGGAGGAGGGAGAGAGATGGGAAAGAGGACATTCGTGGGGGTGTTATTGGGGAGAAAGGGGAGAAAGGGGAAGAGAAGGAGGGAGGGTGAGGAAGGAAGGTGATGGGGGGGGGGGGGGAAGAGAGGAAAGAGGAAGTTAGTGGGGAGTGTTGTCTTACTGCACGGGAGGAGGAGGAGGAGGGAGGGAGGGTCGGCCACTAATTCAATAAATCAACACAAATTCCTTTCCCTGCCTGCAGGATCGAGGGACAAAGGTCACCTCGGGCTGGTTAGCTTTGTTTTATTTATTTTTACAGTGACAGTTGTTTTCTTCCTTTCTCCTACGTTTTACTTTTTTCTTTCCTTTTTTACAGTGAGTCTTCTCTTTCCATTCTTTTTCTTTTTTGTTAGCTTTTTTTCTTTTTTACAGTGGCAGTCTTTTCCTTTCTTTTCCCCTTTTTTTATTTCTCTATTTTCGTTTTACAGTAGCATTTTTTTACATCCTTTTTTTACTTCTTTTCTTTTCACTGGTTTTTTTTAGGTACATTTTTACTATTAACTCTTACTTTTCCTTTTCTCGTTTAGTGACAGTATTTTCCTTCCCTTATTTTGCCTTTTTTATACTGCCAAGAACGATTCAAGGGACTTTGTCATCATACTATCTTCCCTCCAAGCTGTGTATGTATCTCAGTGTTTTCACTGGTCTTCATATACGGACCTTTTTCTTCTTCTTTTCCCCTTCTCACATCAGTTCCCCTACCTGTGTGACTTCATATAAATTCACCTGTATATCTTTTTTCCTACTTATTACTTCCACCTCCACTCGTGCCTCTCGGTTCCCTTAGTGGTGAGTGGATGTTGGAAAAGGTGTCTTGCTCCTTCGGCCTATTGTTTACATGATCCCATAACAACTGACTAAATGAATAAGAGTCAATATGGAAGGCGATAAGTCTGTTTGGGATACGCTATTTAATTCTTCCTGTTTCACCGACGCTACATTTAAATACTAATATACCTACATGTGGATGCTTACACTGAACTATTTACTCAATGTCTTATACGAGCTTGATTTCCTCACATTCCACCTCAACATATTTACGGTATTCATGTACTGTTTGTGTGCCGCATCTTCCCTCTTCACCGATACTTATCATCAACATTACTCGTCTATTTACTGTTTACCTTTTTCCTTTGTCTTTCTTTTCTCTCTTTGTCTCTTTCTTGTCTATCTTTTTCGTGTTCATGCCTGTGTATCTTTCTGTCTAATTGCTCATCTACTTCTTGTATACCCTCTTTCTTTTCCTTTTTTTTTATCTCTTTCTTGTCTGTCGTCCTCGTGTTCGTGCCTGTCTACCTGTGTCTACTCATCTGTTTCTTGCATGACTTCCTGCCTAAGCGTCTTCGTGCCCACACACCTGCCTGTCTCATCAAACCCACACCTGCACCTCCAGAGACGGATGGAGTGGCGTAAATAGTGTGTGTGTGTGTGTGTGTGTGTGTGTGTGTGTGTGTGTGTGTGTGTGTGTGTGTGTGTGTGTGTGTGTGTGTGTGTGTGTGTGTGTGTGTGTGTGTGTGTGTGTGTGTGTGTGTGTGTGTGTTTGTGTGTGTTTGTGTATGTGTGTTGTACTGACTGCAGCGACACATTCCTTCTCTCTCTCTCTCTCTCTCTCTCTCTCTCTCTCTCTCTCTCTCTCTCTCTCTCTCTCTCTCTCTCTCTCTCTCTCTCTCTCTCTCTCTCACACAACACACATTTTTCATAGTGCTAATCAACTGGTGGGTCATAGCAGCAACACACACACACACACACACACACACACACACACACACACACACGTTAAATGGCTGAGTCCGATCATAATTTGGGTCTTGTAGATTATTCCGCAGTAACATGGGAGGGGGAAGGGGGGAGAGAGAGAGAGAGAGAGAGACTTTATATGGAGTCTGCTGTTGTAATTGTGAATGGGGTGAAGTTGGAGATGGAGGTATATTGTGTTAGGTTAAGTTTGGCTGCAGTGGGGGGAAGGTAACGGGGAGAGGAGGGGCGGGAAAGGGAGGAGAAGCATGGGAAGGAATGGGGAGGGTAAAGGAATGGGGGAGGAAGGACAGTATTTGCGGGGAGCAAGAGTGGGAGACTAGCGGTGGGAAATTGGTCGGATTGAAGTTATGGAGATTAGCGGGTAGTTGGCGGCACAGAGGTGATCCGAGGAGAGCTGAACGTGTATATGGTGAGGGTTGTTGGAGGAGGAGGAGGAGGAAGTTGGCTGAAGGCGGAGACTATCTGGCTGAAGGTTGGTAGTGTGGTAGAGTCGTGTTGGCAGAGAAAAAATAAAGGTGAAGTGAACAGAAGGTAGGTGGAATAAATGGAGTTCGTAGTGGAGGTGGCTGAAGGAGATAGATAGGGGGCAAGAAGAAGGTAAAGGTGGGTGAGGACTAGAAGGTGGAGGAGGAGGAGGAGGATGGTTGAGGGATGGTTAATGGAAGATATCAAGTGCAGGCCAGTGGAGATAGGTAAGATAGGTAAGGTAAGGTAAGGTAAGGTAAGGTAAGGGAAGGGAAAGAAGGGGAAGGGAAGGGAAAGGAAGGGAAGGTAAGGTAAGGTATGGTAAGGTAAGGTAAGGTAAGGTAAGGTAAGGTAAGGTAAGGTAAGGTAGGAGACGGAATTAATGGAAATTAAAAAGTGGAGGATACAAAGACACTTGATAAGGTAAGCTACGCTAAGCTAAGCTAAGGTAAACTAAAGTAAGGTAGGGTAATAGATGGATAATTAGTGGAGATTGAGAGGGGGAGGGTACAAAGACACTTGATAAGGTAAGATAAGAAAAGATAAGATAAAGTAAAGTCAGGTAATAGATGGATAATTAGTGGAGATTGAGAGGTGAAGAATAGAAAGACACTTGATAAGCTAGGCTAAGCTAAGATAAAGTAAAGTAAGATAAGGTAATAGATGGATAATTAGTGGAGATTGAGAGGGGGAGGATACAAAGACACTTGATAAGGTAAGATAAGAAAAGCTAAGATAAAGTAAAGTCAGGTAATAGATGGATAATTAGTGGAGATTGAGAGGTGAAGAATAGAAAGACACTTGATAAGCTAGGCTAAGCTAAGATAAAGTAAAGTAAGGTAAGGTAATAGATGGATAATTAGTGGAGATTGAGAGGGGGAGGATACAAAGACACTTAAGGTAAGATAGGGTAAGGTAAGGTAAGGGAAGAGACAGAGAATTACTAGAGATACAAGGCCGCTGCTTACAAGTGGAGTGGAGGTATTTAGTGCACGGGATTTTAGTGGAGACCAGCAAGGAGACTAAATCCGCTAACAGTGTGGAGAACAAATGTGGAGATGAAGGCAGCGTGGGGAGGCGGCTTTACCTGATGGACCTTGCGGGGAGGCTGTCAGGCGAATGGGGGAGAGGGGACGGGGATGGGGGAAGGGAGGAAGGGGTCAAGGGGGGAGGGGGGAGCGACTCGGAGTGACTTACGGGGCAGCGTTACCACCTACTGGGGTAGAGGTAAGGGGTTTGATCGCCTATCAGGGTATCAGACACGACCCACGACCACGTTATAACACAGTGGGAAGAGGAGGTGGAGGAGGAGGAAATATATATATATATATATATATATATATATATATATATATATATATATATATATATATATATATATATATATATATATATATATATATATATATATATATATATATATATATATATATATATATATATATATATATATATATATATATATATATATATATATATATATATATATATATATATATATATATATATATATATATATATATATATATATATATATATATATATATATATATATATATATATATATATATATATATATATATATATATATATATATATATATATATATAATAGAGGATAAGACGAAACGTAAAAGATGTCATGAAATAGTCAGGGAAGAAAACAGGAGGAATGAGATAGAGGAGGAGGAGGAGGAGGAGGAGGAGGAATAAAGGGGAACAAGTAGGAGGAGGAGGAGGAGAAAAACAAATCTATATCACCGTTCATCAGGGGAATAGAATCAAGTTAGTCGTGGGCGTGACTTTGACGGCGAGAAAATTATACTTGTTGGAACCTTCAAGCAAGAGAGATTACATGTGTTAAGATGGTAGAAGGCGAGTCTGTAGTGGTGGGAAAAGGTCTTATTACAACGCTTAAGCTTAGAAAAAAGGTAGTAATGGGATGGAGTGAGGTCATGGCGGAAATAAAACAAGTTCAACATTTAAGTTTGGGAAAGCACAGAGTTATCGAAAGGTGTTACTGGCAAGAAAATGATTTTGGGAAAGGTTGCAGATGAGGTAATGGAATAAACAGCCTATCCCAGTATTCGAGTTAGGTATTAAAGTTTTCATCATCACTATCAAAACAACGACCACATTCCTCTCTAAACATCCCTTCGGCTATCATCAACGTCATCCTTTCTCCATCATCATCCCTGCTGTATTTTTCACCCAACATTTAGTTTAATTAATATTGCAATCACCTTCAATTAACACCATCATCACCATCTTCACTCACCACACTCATCCCTACAAGCACTCTACGCACACTGACACCACCAACATAACCATCACCATTCACCCTTAAAATCCATCCCCATCCCCATTATCCTCCTCCTCCTCCTCCATCACCGTTACCAAGCCTAAAACAAAGCTGGATAGATGGAAAAGAGAAAAATTGATGGGTAGTTGACTCGGTCAAGAGACGGATTAAAAATTCAATTCAAATAAAACAATACAATAAATCCCCGCCAACGTTGTGCTCGCATAAAAAAATAAAAGAATGAATGAAAAAAAAATTAATGTTCATGTTTAATACCAGCGTTGTAAAAAAAGGTGTTTGATCTTTTAATTCTCTCCCTCTCCCTCCTCTTCCTCCTGCACCTCGTTATGTCAGGCAGGTGTGTGAAGGTGGTAATCTTTCTTTACTTCTGCTTATTGCTACTTTCCTTTCCCTCTTGCTTTCATTTTCCACTTATTGTTTTACTTCTTTCTTTTCCCTCTCACTTTCCTTTTCTTCTAAATTTATTTTCCTTTTGCTTTCCTTTTCCTCTCACGTTCCTTTTCCTCTTACTTTCCTTTCCCTCATACTTCCTTTACTTCTTACTCTCCTTTCCTCTTATTTCCTTCTCCTCATTTCTTCCTTTTCTTCCTATTTTCTTTTTCCTCTTACTTTCTCCTTCTTTTACTTTCTTTTCCTCTAACTTTTCGTCCTCTCTTAGTAACTGCATCATCTTTTGCATCGTTTTTTTTTTTTTTTTTTTTTTTTACTGTTTCTCCTTCCATACGTTGTTCCCTCTCTTCCGTCCTTCTTCGTTGCATTTCTTCACCGTTTTCAACATTACCTGCACGCATCTTCTCTTCCGCCATCGTTTTTTCTACTCTACCCATTTTTCCACTTATACCCATTACGTTTTTTTACCTCTCTCTTCTTTCCTTCTTCGCCCACATTTTCCCCGCGCCTAATCGCCGCCCCTCAATCCTCACACCTCGTCTTTAATGGCCCGAGCACGAGGCGACCAAAGGCATCCTCTGTTCCTCTTTTATCTCCACCACTTCATCTTTAATTTACAGTTTTCCTTCGCTCTCTTTCTTATCTCCTTCCTTTGTGTTCATCTCTCTCTGTTCACTTGTTTCCGGAGTAAATAAAGACAACCAGTTTTAATATGTTTTCCTGATTTCTTTTCATTTTACATCTTCCTTTGGCCTTTTGTCTAATTCTTTCTCTTTTATTTTATTTTTCACAATGTCTCCTCATATTTTTTTCTTTTGTTTCTGTGTTCCCATTAACGGAAGTCGGTCAACATCCTTCTCTTTCATCATTTATCTCTTGCTCCATTCCTAGGTTTCTTTTCTTTTTCTAATATTTTCAAAAAGTCAGCATAATTTATCTTCACATTTCTTTTTCCATTTATTCGCATCTTTAGCCATCAAATATAGTCATTACTTCTATATTTTTAATTCGTTTGTTTCCCATTTTTTTTTTATAAACGTTTCACTTTTTCGTTTTCCCAGGCCCCTAATTCTCTTCTTTCCCATTCTCGTAAATTGTGTTTCTTCTCCATCTACGGCGAGGAGTACACAGGATGACTCAACTTCTTCCCTAGTCCCTCATTTGTTTCCTTTTTATATCCGTCCATAAGCGTGGACTTCTTACCATGAATACTAACTTCACAAAATGTACGTAATTCCCTAAGAATTTTATATAAAAAAAATATATTAGTCGGTAAAAAACAAAATTAAATATAGATAAAGCATGATAAAAAAAAACGATACATGTAAATAAATATACATGAAATAGATAAAAAGACGAACATGCAATAGATTAAAACAACATAGTACGTAAATAGATGAAAAGACATACTTATAGTTGAATAAACAATATACATAAAGCACACCAAAAATCATTCAACAGATATAAGATGCACATGAAATACAGCACAAAATCAACATACAAAAAACAGAGACGCGTAACATACAAAAAAATAACACACAAAAGCCAAAAAACATCAACAGGTAGATAATTGGCTCAACAAACAGGTAAACAGGTGACCCAATGAAAGAGGAGGAAAACAAACAGAAGTAGAGCAGAGAGGTAGGAAGAGGGGAAGGGAGGCGGGGGGGGAGGGAGGGAGGGTTGGTAGTGGGAAAAGGAAGGGGGGAAGGAAAGAGATGAGAAGAGAAAGAGGAAAGCAGATAGAAAGAGTGGAGTGAGAGAGAAGGGGGGGAGCAAGTGGAGGAAGAGGGGTGAGAGGGAGGCAGTGGAATAGAGAATGGGGAGGGAAAGTGGGAATTAGGAGAAGGGAGGGAGAGAGGAGGAGGGAGAGGGAGAGAGAGAGAGAAAATCATTTAGGAAGAGGGAAAGGGAAGGGAAGGGAGGGAAGGAGCAGCGACAGGAAGAGGGAAGGGGAAGGGGAAATAGAAAGGGGGGGGATGGGGAGGGGGGTAATAGGAGTCGGTTTGCAATGAGCTCCCGACGTGACCAAAATAATGAATTATGGGAATGCGATAAAAATACATAATATAGGAGACAAACAAAGATAATGGAAAAAAAAAAATCTGGTAACGGCAAAAATAATTAAATATTGTAACATAACAAACTTCAATATTGTAATGGAAAGTAACGCGTTTTCAGTTATAAAAACAAATATAAATATCAGAGCAGGAAAAACAGCAGCAATGCAATAACAATAACATTACTACTACTACTACTACTACTACTACTACTACAACTACGACTACGAATACTACTAGTACTACTACTACTACTAATAATAATAATAATAGTAACAGAAAGAGGAAGAGGAGGAAGTGACATTGTAAATACGCAGGACAACGAAGCATTTGACCTTTGACCTGCAGCAGCCGACGTCACAGAGGTCAAAGTGTCGCGGTTTAGATTCGCGACAAGTTATTTTATACTTATTTGCTGTGTGTGTGGGGGGGGGGGCGGGGGGGGGGCTGTTGGCGCGTTTTCCTAGTTCGTCACGTGACCCTGCCTCCATGAGCGCGGCAGACGGGTCACGATGACTCAGCCTGCTCGTTGCCTAGGCGACCGGGTAAGGATGCCAGGGCGTGCATTTTTGTTGCAGGTCGCCCGCTGTGTTTTACCTGCTCTTACGCACTTTCAGGAGTCACCACTCCACTCTGCAGGTGCCCATTAGTGTGTGCATTACTGCAGCTTGTACGCCTCTGCTGTGAGGAAGTTGGGCTATTGACTCTTTGTGCTTCCCGCCTTGGGGGCCTCGCCTCGTTGCCCGCGGCCTGGCTGGGCGGCTACAGTTGCCACCCCTCATCCCTCAGCTGAGAATGTTAACTTACATTTTGTTGCTGCCACTGTATTCTGGAGTTGTTTGAGGCTGTAGTTTAAATTAAACTAACCAGTCATGTTTAGTCAGCCAGAAACGATTGCCCGTGCATTTTCCTGCATTGGTGACTCCGTTTTGAGTTGCCGTCCCTGGCGGATGGCCTGCATGCTGTCTCCGTAGGAGGCAGCAGACGTGCTAGGTGGCTGTGTGGCCACGTGTAGACCTGCTGGAGTGCTGGAGTGATCCCGGGCCTTGCCTATCGGGACACGGCCGCTAGATTTCAGTTCTCGTGCGTCGAGTTGCCGCGGCGGCCTCACGTGAACGCCGCAAAATCGCTGGACATCGCGCCTTGAGGAGCCAGCAGGAAGACAGGCTGCACGGCACCTCATCCTTCGTCTCCACACTCATTAACTCTTCAATTAACTCGCACTAATATTTTTTCGATATCTTGATTATCCTGACTTTGTTGTCCTCACATTACTGCTGATTCATATTCGCCTGGGAGTATATTGGGCATCCTTCTTTGTCATCTTGCATCACATGGCTTCGCTCGTATCACATTCCTACTGATTCATAAGCCCCTGGGAGTAAAAGGCGAAAAATCATCAACGCCATCACCATCTTCAACTCTTGAAATATTGTGTGCCATTCTTTTATGTCGTCTTAAATTATTGTCTTCGTTCTTATCTAGTCTATTCTCCGACTAACCAAAAATTCTTTCATTAATAGAAAATGTCAAAACCTTGCTTTCTCTAACTCTTCCCGTGACTTCTGGCATCTAGCCAAAAACATCTCCTCCAACTTCACTTCTTCATCTTTCCCTCCACTCCTCAGTCCTGACGGCAACACTGCCGTCTCATCTATCTCTAAGGCTGAACTCTTCTCTCAAACTTTTTCTAAAAACTCCACTCTGGACGATTCTGGGCATATTCCTCCTACTCATCCCCCCTCTGACTCCTTTATGCCTGTTATAAAGATTCTTCAAAATGATGTTTTCTATGCCCTCTCTGGCCTTAATCCTCAGAAGGCTTATGGACCTGATGGAGTGCCTCCTATTGTCCTTAAAAACTGTGCCTCCGTGCTGTCACCCTGCCTGGTCAAACTCTTTCGCCTCTGCCTGTCAACATCTACCTTTCCTTCTTGCTGGAAGTATGCCTAAGAAGGGTGACCGCTCCAATCCCTCAAACTACCGTCCTATTGCTTTACTTTCTTGTCTATCTAAAGCTTTTGAATCAATCCTTAACCGTAAGATTCAAAAGCACCTTTCCACTTCTGACCTTCTATCTGATCGCCAGTATGGGTTCCGCAAGGGCGTTCTACTGGTGATCTCTAACTTCTTAACTGACTCTTGGTCATCCTCTCTTAGCCGTTTCGGTGAAACTTTTGCTATTGCGCTGGACATATCAAAAGCTTTTGATAGGGTCTGGCACAAATCTTTGCTTTCTAAACTACCCTCCTACGGTTTCTATCCTTCTCTCTGTACCTTTACCTCCAGTTTCCTTTCTGACCGTTCTATTTCTGCCGTGGTAGACGGTCACTGTTCTTCCCCTAAATCTATTAACAGTGGTGTCCCACAGGGTTCTGTCCTATCTCCCACTCTTTTTCTGTTGTTCATTGATGATCTTCTTTCCAAAACGAACTGTCCTATCCATTCCTACGCCGGTGATTCCACTCTGCATTACTCAACTTCTTTTAATAGAAGACCCACCCTTCAGGAAGTTAACGACTCAAGGCTGGAGGCTGCAGAACGCTTAGCCTCACACCTTACTATTATTTCCGATTGGGGCAAGAAGAACCTGGTGTCCTTCAACGCCTCAAAAACACAGTTTCTCCACCTATCCACTCGACACAATCTTCCAAACAACTATCCCCTATTCTTTGACAACACCCAGCTATCACCTTCCTCAACACTAAACATCCTCGGTCTATCCTTAACTAAAAATCTCAACTGGAAACTTCATATCTCATCTCTTACTAAATCAGCTTCCTCGAGGCTGGGCGTTCTGTACCGTCTCCGCCAGTTATTCTCCCCTGCACAGTTGCTGTCCATATACAGGGGCCTTGTCCGCCCTCGTATGGAGTATGCATCTCATGTGTGGGGGGGCTCCACTCACACAGCTCTTCTGGACAGAGTGGAGGCTAAGGCTCTTCGTCTCATCAGCACTCCTCCTCATACTGATAGTCTTCTACCTCTTAAATTAAGCCGCAATGTTGCCTCTCTTTCTATCTTCTATCGATATTTCCACGCTGACTGCTCTTCTGAACTTGCTAACTGCATGCCTCCCCCCCTCCCGCGGCCCCGCTGCCCTCGACTTTCTACTCATGCTCATCCCTATACTGTCCAAACCCCTTATGCAAGAGTTAACCAGCATCTTCACTCTTTCATCCCTCACGCTGGTAAACTCTGGAACAATCTTCCTTCATCTGTATTTCCTCCTGCCTACGACTTGAACTCTTTCAAGAGGAGGGTATCAGGACACCTCTCCTCCTGTATTTGATCTTCCTTTCGGCCACCTCTTTTGTTTTACTTTAGGAGCAGCAAGTAGCGGGCTTTTTTTTTTTTTTGTTTTCTTTTTTTGTGTGCCCTTGAGCTGCCTCCTTTGTTGTAAAAAAAAAAAAATCACATTACTACCATTTCATATTCGCCTGGGAGTGTTAGGCGAAATATCATCAATGCATCGTCCCTTTTTTAGTCAAACTACGTTAATCTTTATTTGTATTCGGTTTCACTTCGTTCCTATCACATTTTTGTTACACCCTATTCGCCTCGGAGTAATAGGCTAAATATCAAGGCATCGTCCCTTCTTTTGATTGAATTCCATCATTCGTGTTCCTCATCTTTCTTTTTTTCTTCGTTACCATAATATTTTTGATACTTTTTGTTTTCCTTGGAGTGTAAGGGAGAACATCGTCACGGTATGAGGCCACATCGAGGGCGAAAGTAAGAGCCTCGCAAGTCTTCGTCCTCCGCCTCTTCATCTCCTCGCGTCACAACTCTTGTGGGCGGCACACTTTAACCACATCGGGAGCGAGAACGAGAGCCCACCCGTCCTCTCCACCTCCAGTCCTCGCCCTCCACCTCACGTCACTTACTTAATGCCGACCTCACTCGCGTCGCGTCGTCAGCAGGCAAATCCAGGGCGTAAGGAGCGTGTGCACCCATTAGGCGCTCGGGGCCCGCCATTACCCCGCCCGACCCCGCCTCTCTGGGACTTACATCACGGCGAGGGCCACTCAGCGCCGCCCCGAGGGCCTGGAGAGCCGCTGCGGTGCCTGAGCGTGTCTGGGAACGGCCTGTGGAGAGTGGAGAATGGCTTGAGGGGGTGGAGATAGGGGGGTTAGAGGGGTGTGGGGATGATTGGGTGTTTGGGTGGGTGGGTGGTGTTTGGAGGGATCAAGGATGTTTGGGGGATGGGGGTGGTGTTGGTGGTGGTGATGGTGGTGGTGGTGGTGGTGGTGATGGTGGTGGTGGTGGTGGTGGTGGTGTGAGTGTGTAAGTAAGTATAAGTAATGTTTATTGCCATAATATACACACATTGATATATACATATAAATATAATTATAATTCTGGCAACGAATCTAGCCTGTCAAGCCGAAGCTTCCCGACAGACTGTATATTTATTTCATTGCACTATTAATATCTTTCTAAAGGTTGCAGATAGCTCCCAACCATAAAGCTAAATACAAATATACAATAAATAACAACATTAACTATAATACCAGATGAAGTTATAATAGTTATATCTAAAATGTTAACTATAATAACAACTACAACAGCATCAACAATAATAATAATAATAATAATAATAATAATAATAATAATAATAATAATAATAATAATAATAATAATAATAATAATAATAACAATAATAAAAATAATATGGACAATAGTACTATGCAATTCACTGATTAGATTTAATAATGTAAATTTGTGTTCATGTTTCAGGAATAAATTATAATTTTAACCGTGATTGTTTTGGATTGCAAATAAGTGTGTTTTACTGACTTTTTAAATAGAGAGAAATTATTACTATTAAGGAGATTTTTATTTCTACTGGCAAAGAATTCCAAACTTGAGGTCCTGAGCATAAAATACTATTTCTGAAAAGAACTGTCCTGAACTGTGGAGAGATAAGGTTTATATTGTTCCTGCGCGTATTATGCAATGTATTAATAACTTGAAAAGGATGAGTTCCATGCATCAGTGCGAGGTTCTTATAAATAAATAATAGTAGAAAATAACAATGAATGTTTTTAAAATTAAGAAATCTATGTGTGGAAAATACGTTATGTGTGGAATCAAACTTGTTCATATAAAACATACACCTAAATATCTTATTTTGAGAAACCTGAAGATTTTTAAGAAAGGAAGGCCACGTACACGCCCACACAGATACACAATAAATGAGATGCGGGTAACAAAGTGTATAATAAATACTGATAAGTGCTTCTTGTGTAAGGCTATTTCTTATTCGATACAGTATGCCACATATCCTAGATAGTTTATTTGCAACAGAATTAATTTGGTATTTCCAATTGATATTTTGATCTATGAAAACGCCCAAAAACTTAGTATAAGAAACTCATTCAAGTACTTTTCCTTCAAGTGTTATAGGTGGCATGTTAGTAGTGACTGATCGGTTTTGAAAGATAATGTATTTTGTTTTAGTGATATTTAACCTTAACTTATTATGTTTAAGCCACATATTAATTGAATTGAGCTCATTATTAATGTTTATATGCAGACTATTTATATTTTTATCATCTAATAGTAAATTAGTGTCGTCAGCATAAATGGTATACTTAAATTTATTACTAGCATTGACAATATCATTAATATAGATGAGAAAAAGTATAGGTCCTAGGATAGATCCTTGCGGTACACCCTTGTTGATAGGCTTGTAAGAAGAATATTTAGAATTACAGTAAACAGCTTGAAATCGATTTGTTAAATAATTTTTGAATAATTCTAAAGGAACTCCCCGAATCCCAAAATTACTAAGTTTACTTAAAAGAATTTTATGACATAGCGAATCAAAAGCCTTAGAAAGATCTAAAAAAATTCCAACTAAATAATGTTTCTTTTCCAGATATTTATGCACATTATTGGTAAACTGAAATATGGCCGACTCAGTAGAGCGCCCTGGTCTAAAACCATGCTGACAATTCGAAAATAAATTATTTTTCTCAATGAAATTTACAAGACGAGTGCATATCACTTTTTCAAAGACTTTACTGAACACAGGAAGAACTGATATAGGTCTGTAGTTATTGACATCATCTCTATTATCTGACTTAAATAATGGAATAATTTTAGCTTTCTTAAGTTCGTCCGGAGAAATTCCTTTCTTTAATGTGAGGTTAACTATGTGTGTTAATGGCAAGGAAATTATGCTGGCAGTTTGTCTTACGACCAAGGGAGAAATTTCATCAAAACCAGATGATGTACCTTTTAATGTCTTAAGAAAGTTTTCAATTTCTATCTGTGTAGCTGGTGATAAGTATACCGAGTAATTAGGTGAGTTGTGTAAATATGTCATATATTCATCCCCTACTATATCATGATCTAGCCCCCCAGCCTTCAAAAAATGGTCATTAAATGTTTCAGAAATGTCAGTACAATGTGGCTTTAATTCAATAACTGTATGTTTAGCACCTGTGCATCTACCAAGAATAGTATTAATGGATCTCCAGTGTTGTTTTGGATTACCTTGGCTATTAAGTAACTGCTCTTGGTTATACTTCTTCTTGGCTAATTTTAAAAGTGACGTTAATTTATTTCTATATATTCTATAAGGCTCCTTAAACGTTAAAGGCCATTTATGAGCTAGTTTTTCAAGTCGATGTTTTTCTCTAATACTATTCTTAAGAGCTAGAGTAATGTGTGGACTACGTTCCTTTTTAAAACTAAATTTAATTTTTCTTTCCGGAAAACACTTATTAAAACATGTTTTAAATTTACTGTAAAATAAGTTGTAGGCCTCATTAGCACATATACAATTTAATGTGTCACTCCAATTAGTTTGTGAGAGACTATTACTAAATTTTTCAAGGGAGTCCTGATTAAATATTCTTTTAGTTACGTAAGTGGGAAAAGGATGACGATATTTATCACATTTATATACAGAGATTACTGGGTAGTGGTCACTGATATCTGTCTTTAATATATAATTGGCAGTATTACTTTCAATCTGAGATGACCAAACATGATCAATTAACGTGGATGAAGTTGAAGTTACTCGAGTAGGCAAGGTAGTTAGAGGAAATAAAGAATAGCTGTACATTATATTAATTAAATCCTGCACATTGTCATTATTACATTGTAACAAATCTATGTTTAAGTCTCCAAACACAAAAACCTCCTTTTAATTTTATCTTTAATTAGGATAAGATTTCATTAAGTGAATTGTGAAAATTATTTATACTGCTTTGAGGTGGTCTGTAAATACAAAGAAATAAATAGGTATTAGCATTACATATTGCTTCGATTCCCAAACATTCCATAAAAGGTTCCAATTTAGAAAATTCATTGATCACAGAAGATTTGTACTTACTAGAGATATAAATGGCCACTCCCCCACCAAACCTGTTTCTATTATTAGTGAACATTTCATATTCCGGTAGTCTGTACAGTGGAGAAATATCTACATCTAAGCGGGTTTCTGTTAATCCTATGACATCAAATTTAGTTTGGCACGAAAGGACAGTGTCTACAAAGTATTGGAAATTCGATGAGATGGATCTAATATTCAGTGTTAATAAATATAATTCACTATTATTAGTAGAAAAAGGAAAGCTATCCAGATAAATATATTCAGATTTAGAAAAATTTAAATTTCTTGCTCTTAAATAAAACTGAGTTACATCAAGATCGTTATTATAATTTCTATCTTCTACACTAAGTGGATGGAAAGCATCTAAGTCTTGATTTTGTGTATTATTGACATTAAAACAATGCAACAAATCTTCATTGTTAATAGAGGCAAAAGGGAAAATATAATCTATTGGTGGAGGCATATTATCGTTAGTAGTAGTAATTAAAGTAGTAGTAGTAGTAGAAGTAGTAGTAGTAGTATATATATAGTAGTAGTAGTAGTAGTAGTTGTAGTAGTAGTAGTAGTAGTAGTAGTAGTAGTATAGTAGTAGTAGTAGAAGTAGTAGTAGTAGTAATAGTAGTAGTAGTAGTAGTAGTTGTAGTAGTAGTAGTAGTAGTAGTAGTAGTAGTAGTATATTAGTAGTAATAGTGTAGTAGTAGTAGTAGTAGTAGTAGTAGTAGTAGTAGTAGAACTAGTAGTAGTAGTAGTAATAGTGGTACTAGTTGTAGTAAGTATAAGTAGTAGTAGTAGTAGTAGTAGTAGTAGTAGTAGTAGTAGTAGTAGAAGTAGTAGTAGTAGTAGTAGTAGTAGTATTTGTTGTTGTTGTAACCATAAAAATAGTAGTAGTAGTAGTAGTAGTAGTAGTAGTAGTAGTGGTGGTGGTGGTAGACGTAATAGCAGTAGTAGTAGTAGTAGTAGTAGTAGTAGTAGTAGTAGTAGTAGTAGTAGTAGTAGATAGTAGTAGTAATAGTAGTTAGTAGTAGTAGTAGTAGTAGTAGTAGTAGTAGTAGATGTAGTAGTAGTAGTAGAATCATTGTTAGTTGTTGTAGTGGAATTGTGAGTTATTATGTACTAAATTACTTAGCGTTGTGAATCTATTTCTTGGTACCGCTTCGCAGGATTTTCTTGATTTCCTTGCGTTGGGGGGACGAAGCAGCAGGTGGGGCCGAGGACAGCCGCGAGTCACCAGGTCGGTGCGCGGGGAGGGGAGAGCGAGTGTTGTCCACACCACCCCACGCCCCAGCCGCCTCGACACGGACGACACCACCATCACCATCAGCATCACCAGCACCATCAGGAGCGCCAGCAGCACCAACAGCACCAGCAGCAGCGTCAGCACCATCAGCAGCATCACCAGCACCAGCAACGGCAGTCACTGGCACCTGGCCGCCACGCAAGCCCCAGCCTCCAGCTTCAGCCGCGCGCCCGGCCCGCACGTCCAGTCCAGTAGCACTTTCAAACGTCTTGTCCCGAATGATCAGTTTGGTGTGTCGGAAGAAAGCTACTTTTCCTTCAGCCCTTGCCTGCTTGAGCAAGGGCATCTGAGCATTCTTGATTGCTAGAGAAGCTGCAGACAAATCTTCATTCAGGTATATGTTAGTACCCTTCAGGTGTCTTCCTCGTCTGATTGCTGCGTCTCGATCCCCATAACGAGCGAAGCGCGCCACAACGGGGCGGGGCCTGGCATCTCGGCGTTGACCAACCCTGTGCGCGCTCCAATATAATTCCTGGTATCTGCAGTTTTGATTCCAGGAGATGTCACAGCCGCTGCAGTTTGCTCCCAGGTTTCATCTCCTCTCTCCTCCAGTCCACTAATTCTCAAGTTCTTCCTGCGGCTGTAATCTTCTTGATAAGTGACTTTTTCTTCTAGTTCTTTAATTTTAAGATGAGATGATTGAAGTTGCTGGTTAAGTGTGTCTATTTTGCTTCTGTCTTCCTTTTTCTCCTTTTCGTGTTCTTTGGCATTAGATTTAAGGTCGTCGACTTCCCTCTGAGTAAATTCCAGGCTAGTTGTTAGTTCTGCCACTTTCTTATCCAACTTGGTAACTTGGTCGTTTAGCTGCCTGACGACCACATCTAGTGCAGACTTGTACGCTCGCTCCTGGGCCTCCAACAGCAGCTTGAAGGTCGACGAGTCCATGTTTGAGCAAACTAGCCGCTGTGACGTTGTGCTGACGCTGGTAGTGACGTCACACTAGCTCCACTGCGCATGCGCAATGGCGGGAATCCCGGCCAGGAGGGGGCCTTGGACTCAGTAGCTTGATTTTGCATAGCAAAAAACGACAGAGTCCAAAAGCACTGTGCTACCAAGTAGCCCTGGCTAGTAAACGGCAACCTTAGGCAACTTGCAGTGCTAGTCCTGGTGCGGTAGAAGCCCTGAGTCTCTGGAAGTCTTGCAAAATACGAGGAGCTCCAACTAAGTGTCTGTGTAAACAATGGCGCTGTGTGTGTGTGTGTGTGTGTGTGTGTGTGTGTGTGTGTGTGTTCAGATCAGCTCATAAGGCTTTGGGTGTAACTTGAGACATTAAGCTGACAACAAGACTTCTCCAGACTTTGGCCGTAAAAACTGAAGACCGCGATTTTTTTTTTTTTTTTTTTGTGTGTGTGTGTATTCTCTTTACATCAGCTCATAAATAAAGTACAAATAAAGAACACCAAGAAAGTAATTACCAGCGCTACGAAGCGAATCTACAACTTGCAGGCACGGGCATTCGTTTTTCGGCTTAAAAAATGGCTGAAAATTCATTAAACATTTAGGAACTTAAAACGAGTTTGCGGAAAGAGCAAGGCGGACCGGCCGCCGGGGGGAGGGAGGAGGGGAGGGGAGGCGAGGGACAGGGTGGATGAGGGTAGGGGAAGGGAGAGGGAGTAGTACTTTTGCTCCGTCCGACTCGTGGAGTAAAGATTAAAGGACATGTTTTGAGAGACAGTAGCTTGAATTTTACTGCGGCAGAATACATAAAAAAAATAATCTGGAAACCTTAAAAAAGATACTTCTGAAGAGACCAACTCGCGCAAAAAAATTATGAACATCCCTTGAAGAACTTCGGATGATAAGGGGGGGGGGGGTTAAATAGGGTGGGCAAGGGAAGGCAAGGGTGGACGAGTGTGGGTCAGCGCGCGACTTTCCTTGGGTTCACACGTGACTTTGCCCCGCTGCTGTGTGGTGCCAACTCGCTCTTTCCTCTGTTTTCCTCTGCTTTCGCGGTGTGAGGCGTTCTGTGCTTCTGTGAGCTGCTGCTGTACTGGAGGACTACAAAACCAGGAGGATTACCCTGCCTTCTACTACAGACCGCTAAGTGTTCTGATTTAGTATTTACTTAGTTAGATAGTGATCCACAGTTACTCCTAGGACAAGTGTATTAAGCTTCCCACATCTACACTAAATTCAACATTCTTTCACGCCAACCCAGTGCTACACGGTTTTATATTGCTTTTGTGTTTTTTATATTGCTTCTGTGTTTTCTTCTCCTTCTATTATTAGGATACTTTACTGTGCTGTGATAATAGGACTACGTGAATCAGGCGCGCCAAGCTACGTTAATTTCTAAGTCCACACAAAACACAATATAAACCACTTTCCGATCAAAACTAGTGAACACATTTATTATATTCTTTACATAAGTGATTTCTTAGTAAATTAATATTGGCCTATGTTTTGTTTTGGTGGGTAGAAATAACCGCGCCTTTTTACCCGAGACACACCCTTTTCCCCGGGGAATTGACCTGACTGCGACCTCACAGCAGCTGTTGGTTTGTTTTCCTAGATACACATTTTTGACCTGACGACCTCACCGCAGCTGCGTACTTTGTTATCGTCTTAACGCGCCTAATTGTTTCCGTCTTGCCTCGCCCATATCTTCACCATGACGTCCCTCAAGCGTTGTTCTGGGTGTGGCCTTCGCATGGCCAAGCAGTACTTTCTTTCCAAGGACGTTTGTAGGTTCTGCGTTAAGACTCAGAAGGATGATCAGAGGATCATAGAGTTAGAGAATAGGGTTACGACTCTCGCCGCCCAGGTTCACTTACTGGTTAGTGCAGCAGCAACAAGCCCCGCCTCCTCCTCCTCCCCTTCCTCTTCCTCTTCTTCCTCGTCCTCCTCCCCTTCCCCTTCCTCTTCCTCTTCTTCCTCGTCCTCCTCCCCTCTAGTATTGTCTTCACCCACACAGCAGCCCCTCCCATCCTCCTCCTCCTCCACGACCATCTCCGATCTCCCGCTTCCCACCCTCCTTCTCCTCTTCTTCCTCCTCTTCCTCCTCCTCATCCTCCTCCTCATCCTCCTCCTCGCCTTCCTCTTCCGTCCCCCTCTCCCTCTCTCCCCTCTCCTCCTCCTCCTCCTCTTTCTCCTCCTTGTCCTCCGCCTCTTCGCTCGTCCCTCCTCCCACACCTGTCCTTCACCTTCCGCTTCCCCTCTTCCTCCTCCTCTCCTCGTCCGTCCTCCCCCACCTCCTCTCCCTTTCACCTCCTCCTCCTCCTCCTCCTCCTCCTCCTCCTCCTCCTCCTCCTCCTCCTCCTCCTCCTCCTCCTCCTCCTCCCCCTCCTCCTCCTCCGCCTCAAAGTCCTCGCCTTCCTCTTCCGTCCCCCCTCTCCCCTCGTCCCGCCCTCCTCCTCCTCCTCCTCCGCCTCTTTCTCCTCCTTGTCCTCCGCCTCCTCGCTCGTCCCTCCCCCCAACACCTGTCCCTTACCTTCCCTTTCCCCTCTTCCTCCTCTCCTCGACCGTTCCTCCCTCCACCACCTCACCCTCCCTTTCTCCTTCTTCCTCTTCCTCCTCCTCCTCCCCCTTTCCACCTTCCACCTCTTCCACAATTTCTCCTCGTTCTTCACAGCAGGTCCCTCCCCTCCCTTGCCGCTCTCCCTCCCCTTCACCCACCCTCCTGGCCCCCCTTCCGACCGTCGGGTTCTTGTTGTTGGTGATAGTCAGGTTCGTTATGTTCACAGGTATTTTTGCTCCAAGGATAAGAACAGGACGAGGGTGTGTTTCCCAGGGGCAGGGGTGGGGCATATATCAGACAGGATTGAGGCGTGTATGGCAGGTGAGGCATCGAACCCCATTGTCTTTCTCAGCTGTGGCGGAAACAACGTTTCCCGTGTGCAAAGCGAGGACCTTCTCAAGCGTTTTAGAGAATTGTTAGGCAGGATACGTGACGCTGGTGGGTCACCAGTAGTGTGTGGCGTCCTGCCAAGGAGGGGCGTTGGCGATGGATGGCTGTCCAGGGCGATAGCAGTGAACAGCAGACTTGCTGAGCACTGTGAGCGCAATGGGTGGCTGTTCGTCGACAATTGGGACCTCTTCTTTGGCAACGACGCCCTCTACGCCCGTGACGGGATACACTTGACGTTCAAGGGTGTTGAGGCTCTCTCAGACTCCCTTGAGCGAGCACTTGGTACCCTGAGGGATTTTTTAGTATAGGCGAGGGGGGGAGGAGTAATGGGAGCAATGGGAGGAGTAATGGGAGGGGACATCTAGCTCATAATATAACCAGGCAGCTTAGAAGTAATTCTAGAGGAGTAACAGAGGACGGGCTAAGAATCTTCTATACTAACAGCAGGAGCCTCAGAAACAAGATAGACTTACTAAGGGGTGAAGCTTGTTCAATTTTTTTTGACATAATAGCGATCACTGAGACATGGATAGACACTGCAAATAGAAATTTTAGATCAGAATTTGAAATAACGGGTTATCAGATGTTTCACAAAGACAGAAGGGGCAGAAAGGGAGGTGGAGTTGCGCTATATGTTAAAGACTCACTTAAATGTTTAGTTAACAACTCAGTCAAAACTAACATTGATTCAGAATCAGTTTGGGTGGACGTTCACAAAGGGAAAGAAAAACTAACTCTAGGAGTTATATACAGGCCACCCAACCTTAACAGGCAGGACACGAGTATATTACTACAGGAGATTGGCAGGGCGAGTATGAGTAGAAATGTCTGCGTAATGGGGGACTTTAATTACAGGAATATAGACTGGGAAGATCTAGTGGGTGACCTGGAAGCCGAGGACTTTCTTGAAGTTATACAAGATAATTTCCTTAAGTAGGTAGTTACTGAGCCTACCAGAGGAGATAACATATTAGACTTAGTCCTAACCAATAATGGGAACTTGCTACGTGAGTTGGAGGTGGGCGGAGAGTTAGGAAATAGTGATCACAGAACGGTTCGTTTTAGCTTAGACTGGGCGGTAACCCGCGAACCAAACCCAGTGTTAGTGCCAGATTTTAGAAGAGCAAACTACGAGGGGCTTCGAAGACATCTTGAAGGGGTAAACTGGGATAATTTAGGGATTCATGAGGGCCAGAACTGCGGATTGGAGAGCCAGGAGAACCAGGTAGAAATGTCTTACAATAATTTAGTTAGAGTAATAGTAGAGGGGCAAGAACAGCATATACCACAGCGAACACTTAGAAAAGAAAACAATGATCCTAAGTGGATGACTCGTGGACTAAAACATGTGATTGGGTTAAAGAAGAATTTATCAGAAAATAAAGAATGGGAAACACATCTCAGGGGCCGGTACGTCGAACTATCTAGATTAGTTAAGAAAACACCAGGATAGCAAAAAAGAACTATGAGATCAAAGTAGCAAATGAGGCGAAAAGTAATCCTAAGGGCTTCTTTCAGACGTATAGAACAAAAACACGGGAGAAAATTGGACCGCTGAAAACAAACACAGGGGAGCTAGTAGAAAATTACGAAAATATGAGCACATTGTTGAACGACTACTTCCTTTTAGTATTCACACAGGAGGATCGAACGACTATACCGGAAAGAGTTCAGGTGTACGAGGGCGGGGATGGCGATAAATTGAGGGATATAATCATTACCAGGCAAGTAGTTCAGGATGAGATAGATAAGCTTAAGAAGAACAAGTCGCCAGGTCCTGACGGGATATTTCCGAGGGTATTAAAGGAGTTAGGTGATATAATCAGTGACCCACTAACCGACATCTTTAAGATGTCGGTAAATACTGGCTATGTGCCGAGCCTATGGAAAGTAGCTAATGTGACGCCGATTTTTAAAAAGGGGGACAGGTCAGTTGCTTCAAACTATCGCCCAATTAGCTTAACATCGGTTATAGGGAAGATGCTGGAGTCCATAATAGAAAGGAACATTCGGGAGCATTTAGAGAAACATAGCTTAATTCACGACTCGCAGCATGGGTTCACAGAAGGTAGGTCATGCCTCACCAATCTCTTGTCCTTCTACAATAAAGTATTTGAGGCGGTTGACAGAGATGAATGTTATGATGTAATCTATCTTGATTTTAGTAAAGCGTTTGACAAAGTTCCTCACCAACGACTGTTGCTTAAATTACAGGCTCACGGAGTAGAGGGTAAGGTTTTGAACTGGGTCAAGGCGTGGCTTAGCAATAGGAAGCAAAGAGTGCAAATCAATGGTAAAAGATCTGACTGGGGATGTGTTACGAGTGGGGTCCCACAAGGTTCGGTATTAGGTCCACTTTTGTTTATTATTTATATCAATGACTTAGACACAGGAATTAGTAGTGATGTTAGTAAATTTGCAGATGATACCAAGATCGGTAGAGTAATTGAGTCGGATCAGGACGCTAGTATTCTCCAAGGTGAACTCAACAGATTATATGACTGGGCGGATAAATGGCAGATGGAGTTCAATGTAGGGAAGTGCAGTATTCTGAGTGTAGGTAGGAACAACCCCTCACATAACTATTGCTTAAATGACACTCTCATAAGTAGGTCTGGGTGCGAGAGGGATTTAGGGGTCTTAGTGAGCTCTGATCTCCGTCCAAGGGCACAATGCATCCAAGCTAGAAATCGAGCTAATAGGGTACTGGGATTTATTTCAAGGAGAGTAAGCAACAGAAGCCCCGAAGTCTTCCTCAAACTATATTTAGCATTAGTTAGACCACATCTTGACTATGCGGTTCAGTTCTGGTCACCCTACTATAGAATGGATATCAAAATGTTAGAATCGGTGCATAGGAGGATGACTAAGATGATTCAGGGGTTGAGAAACTTGCCATACGAGGAAAGACTCAAACAGTTAAACTTGCATTCTCTAGAAAGGCGAAGGGTGCGTGGAGACATGATCGAGGTTTATAAATGGATGAAGGGCTTTAATAAGGGAGACATTCATAAGGTTTTGTTGGTAAGAGAACCGGGTAGGACACGAAGTAACGGGTTTAAACTGGATAAATTCAGATTCAACAGGGACATAGGCAAAAATTGGTTTACTAACAGGGTGGTGGATGAGTGGAATAGGCTTAGCAGTCATGTGGTGAGTGCCAATACAATTGTCACATTCAAAAATAGACTAGATAAATTCATGGACAGCGATATTAGGTGGGGTTAGATACACGGGAGCTTAGGGTCAAAGGAGCTGCCTCGTACAGGCCTACCGGCCTCTTGCAGACTCCTGCGTTCTTATGTTCTTATGTTCTTAAGGGTGGCTAGACAGGGTGGGCAAGGGGGGGGGGATAAAGGGTGGGCAGTGGAAGGCAAGGGAGGAGGAGGGAGAGCAAGGGTGGGTACATAGGGTAAGCAAGGGAGGACGAAGGAGGGGAAGAGTGTGAACGCATGGGTGGGTGAGGATGGGCAAGGAAGGGTAAACATGGTGGGTAAGGGTGGGAAAGGGTGGGAAATTGAGGACATGGGTGGGCAAAGGAGAGTAAACAGGAAGGGCAAGGTGTGGAAGGGTGGATAAAGACGAGGGAAGGCAAGGTGGGGAAGGGTGGATAAGGGAAGACGAGGGAGGGCAAGGTGGGGAAGGGTGGATAAGGGAAGACGAGGGAGGGCAAGGTGGGGATGGGTGGATAAGGGAAGACGAGGGAGGGCAAGGTGGATAAGGGTGGATAAGGGAAGACGAGGGAGGGCAAGGTGGGGAAGGGTGGATAAGGGAAGACGAGGGAGGGCAAGGTGGGGAAGGGTGGATAAGGGAAGACGAGGGAGGGCAAGGTGGGGAAGGGTGGATAAGGGAAGACGAGGGAGGGCAAGGGTGGATAGACAGGGTAGGGAAGGGTGTGTGAAGGTGAGTACACGGACTGGGGGAGGGAGGGGGGGTAAAGGTGGGCAAGGTGGGTAAAGCAGGATAAGGGATCGCAGGCTTAGGGAAGCGGGGACAAGGGTGGTACAAAGGGCGGGTGCCTTTGTCCGGCATCAAGTCGTAAATCTGGGAACTTTTAAGAAACGCGGAAGCACGTGTTTCCGAACTCCAAAAGAGGAAGACGTTATAAGAGATGCCTCAGCTTTCGGGCTCAAGAAGAGAGAGGTGGAGGAGAAGGAGGAAGAGGAGGAGGAGGAGGAGGAAAAAGAGGAGGAAAAAGAGAAGGAGGAGGAGGAGGAGGAGGAGGAGGAGGAGGAGGAGGAGCAGGAGGAGGAGGAGCAAGAGGAAACATGGAAACATGGAAACATGGAAATGTAGGCAACAGAAAGCCTATTAGCTCATTACGAGGTCGCCCGCTTGGGTGATTTAATATGCTCGACCGCCACTTGGGGCTTGGTGAGCAGATGAAAGCACCTCGATATTGAGGAGCAGATGGAAGCCCCTCGTTATTCAGTTTACTCCCGACGCAGCGAAATGACGATCGATTCTATATTTGAAGGAGTTGATGGTATTCGCATTTACTACTTCTGAGGGAAGATTGTTCCAGTGGCGGATGACTCGGTTTGAAAAGAAACTCCTTCCAATGTCTGTGTTACATCGACTTGACTGAATGGGTAAACCGTTATTTCTAGTTCTTGAGTTGGTTTGCAGTTCAAAGAATTTGGAGTAATCGACGTTATTGAACTTTTTTAGATACTTGAAGACTTGAATCATATCCCCTCGTAGGCGTCTTTTCCCCAATGTAAAGAGATTGAGTCGCTTGAGTCGTTTCTCGTACGGTTGAATCGTGAAGGTTGGAATCATCTTTGTGGCGCGTCGTTGAATCCTTTCCAGTAAAGCAATGTCCTTTCTGTAATTGGGAGACCAGAACTGCACTGCATACTCGAGGTGCGGTCTTACCATGGAATTATACAAGGATAGCATCACGTCTGGTGTTTTACACTCGAAGTTCCTCGCTATGAACCCGAGCATAATGTTGGCCTTGTTGTATGCTTTTTTACAGTGATTCGCGTGTTTCAGGTCACTGCTGATAGTGACTCCAAGATCCTTTTCCTCCTGCATCGCCTGCAGAGGTCTCCCATTCATGATGTATGTGTGGTTACTATTTTGGGACCCAATGTGCATGACTTTGCATTTGTCAACATTAAAAGACATTTGTCATTTTTCCGACCATTCGATAATGTGATTGAGGTCTTTCTGAATGATTTCGCAGTCGGTCTTTGTGAGGGCATCTCCACCCACCTTGGTGTCATCTGCAAATTTCGATATTGTGGATTTCAGTCCTGATTCTAGGTCATTGATATATATGAGAAAGAGGATGGGTCCTAGCACTGACCCTTGAGGCACTCCACTAGTGACTGGAAGCCAATCGGAAGGCTGTCCGTTGAGTAGTACTCGTTTTTTTCTGTCGGTGAGCCAATCTCTTATCCACGCGATCATATTGGCTCCGATGCCCGCCGAGTGCAGTTTCTTAAGGAGTCGCTCGTGCGGTACCTTGTCGAAAGCTTTCTGAAAGTCCAGGTATATAACATCACTGGGGATGTGGGCATCCCAGTTCTTATATATACCTTGGAAGAAGTTTAATAAATTCGTTAGGCAGGAGCGTTTGTTTCTGAAGCCATGCTGGGTGTCGGAGATAATAGTATTGCTTTCTAGAAATTTAACAAGCTTATCTCTAATAATCTTTTCGAGTATTTTTCCTGCCATTGATGTCAAACTTATGGGGTTGTAGTTTAATGCAACGCTTTTGTCTCCTTTTTTGAAAATCGGTGTTACGTTCGCCATCTTCCAGTCTTCCGGGACCTTTTTTAGTTGAACTGACCGGTTGAATATGTTAGTGAGTGGTTGAAGTATTTGTTGTTTAAGCTCTTTTAATAACCGCGGGGACAAACTGTCGGGTCCCGTTGACTTGTTCGTGTCGAGTTTGTCCAAGTACTTTTTTACTTCTTGGTCGCATATTGAGTCAATTTCCAGCGGCGTGATCTCACTCGGCGGGTCAGGACCCTCGGGAATGGTTTCGATGTCCTCGACTGTGAATACGGATGCGAAGTTACTGTTGAGGATTCTGGCCATCTGTTCACTGTCCTGAGTTACAGATCCAGTCTCGTCTGTCAGGGGACCAATATTGGATTTTACTTTCTTTTTCGATCTTATGTACGTGAAGAATTTCTTGGAGTTAGTTTTGATTTCGCGCGCTATTTGCTTTTCATAGTTGCGTTTGCTACTCCGAATAAGGATGCGACAAGTTCTGAGGGTGTTGTGGTACTGTGTGCTGGCTTCGGCCGTAGCATTCTCTTTCATCAAATTATAATTCCTTTTTTTTTAGGTTTACTGCCCTTTTTATTTATCTGGTCATCCACGGTGGATCTACGGCCCCATTTACTCGCCTGGATTTCGTAGGCACTGTAGCCTTCTCTACTTGCAATAGCTTATCTTTGAAGACGTTCCACTCGTTGTCGATTGTATTGTCGGTGATGCCAAGTTGGTCCCAGGTCGTAGGGGGAAGCAGCGCACGGGCTAAGTTGAAATTTCCTTTTTTGTAATCTGGTATCACTGACGGATTATCTACGAGTTTGTGACATATATTGATATTAAAACGGATTAAGTGGTGATCGCACCCATTAAGTTTCTCACCAACTGTACAGTCGCGAATGAGGTCGGGGTCGCTTACTAATACCAGATCCAGCAGATTGTTTTCTCTTGTTGGGTGAGTTACAACTTGAGTGAGGAACGAATCCTCCACCATTTCTATAAGCCTGTTACCCTCTTGATCTCCAGTCATCAGTCCCCAGTCAATGTTAAGGCAATTAAAGTCCCCAATTATAATTGCTTCCTTGCTCTGTGTTGGAGAGTGAATCTCTTCGTAGAGGGCAGTGTCATCGGCTGCCTGTTGTTTCGGAGGCCTGTATACGGTTGCAAGTGTTAGTTTCTTGTTATTTGCGGTTATTTCCACGTAGACAGAATCGTATTTCTCTGCGTCCTTTTTGTCTATTTTTATGGCAGGGAGTGTACTTTTTACGTAGCAAACTACTCCTCCTCCTTTCTTGTGCTTTCGACTTTTGTGGAAGCTTTCGTACCCAGGGAATGACAGTTTGGATTCTAGATGAGTAGAGTTGGCCCAAGTCTCTGTGATGGCTACCACATCTGGTTTCTCTGTTGCAATATACGCCGTAATTTCGTCCTTTTTGGGTATTAAACTACGTGCATTTGTGTACATGATAGAAATGTGGCCGTGACGAGTTGTACCAGTTCGCTTCTCGGAGGCGTCGTTAGTTACACAGTTTCTTGTGAGTCGCACTGACGCTACGGGTTGGTTGATCAAGGGCTGCCTTTTTCCTGTCCTCGCCCGCCGTTTTTTGAAAGGCTTTTCGAAAAGCTTTTCACTGCCTCGTCCAGAAGCCTCCCGAAACGCGCCGACCCAACCTCATTCAGGTGTAGTCCATCGTTCCAAAACAAGTCTGGGCGCTCAAAGAAGTGGTGCCAGGCATTTGTAAACGCCACGCCTTCGTCGTCACAAATTTCCTTCAGACTAGTATTGATGTTGCTCGCTTTGCTGTTGAAGCCGGCGTAAGCGCTGATTCTGGGTAGAGAAAGAGGAGGAAGAGGAGGAGAGGAGAAAGATGAGGAGGAGGAGGAGGAGGTGCGAGAGGCAGTTTTTGCCACTTGATTAAACAGCTTGTGTGTGTGTGTGTGTGTGTGTGTGTGTGTGTGTGTGTGTGTGTGTGTGTGTGTGTGTGTGTGTGTGTGTGTGTACCCGGACACTGAGTTTGAGCTTAGAATATAGTAAACAAGGGAAGGGAACGGAACGAAATGAAAAGGGAAATGAAGGGAATGGAAGGGAAGAGAAGGGGAGGTAGATAGGGTGAGAGCTGGCAGCAGTTCGATGGGTATAACAAGAAACCAGTTGCAATCATGTCTAATTTGGCTAACCCGGTAATAATCAGATTTTTTCTGGAGAAACAAAGTCAAGTAAATTAAGATGGCAAAAAACAGAATGGTCCAATAAAATTTAAGATGTTGTGATGCAGTGACAATACTCCTCACACTCCCAAAGCGAACGAGTAGTAGTAAGAAAAATCAAGACAACAATAAAGAATGATCTAATTTAGTCTATAGGTGACGATGCCGTGACAATATTCCTGCAAGCCGCACACTTCGCTGTAACCAACAGTGTGATAATCTTAAACATTAAACATGGTAAACTCTCGGTACATGTGGTTTAGTTCAACAAAAAAGCCGTTTAGATGTACTTTATGAGTTGTGTTTGCCTGTGAACGCCCTGATGAGTTGCTAATTGGCGCACACCAGATCAGAGACACTTGAATGTAGTTTGAAGTCTGTTCTTAATGAGTCTGTGAAGAGTTTGAATATTTAGAATTTTACTGTCGGTGTAGAAATCTCTCTCTTAAAGGAGCAGTGCTAGCGTTTTTCTTTTGTTGTTGTTTGTTTTGTATTATTTTCCCTTTAACTGCCTCCTTTACTGTAAAATAAATAAATTAAATAAAGATGTCAGCTTTCAGAATGAAAGTGTAAAGCAATCAAAGTATTTATGATATAATTAAAGTATAGGAGAAAGGCACGGTGTTATTTTAAAAGGAAAAAAGCAAAATGTATATTGGTAACTCTTAACGTATTCATACTTCGTCATATTCCCTTCCTCTAAACAACGACTCATTGCTTTCGAGACACCTCGCGAACTTCCTGATTCGTGTTCGGACGTCTGTTTGCAGGAACAGTGATATGCAGCCTATCTGTAGGTTTTGTTTCTTCTGTTAGTAATAGAAGAACGCTGATATGCCAAGAAAAAAGTTTGAAGCTAAGTGTGTGAAGTTCATGGAAGGCAACAAGCACTTTTGAGGCTGCCGTTGATTGTCGACTTGGTAACAACTGTCACCTCTTAGTAAGGGACAGTGTGGAGTACGGCCACAAGTTGTCGTTGCGTCATCTTGAAGCGCTGTAGCAATTCCATACAGGAAAAACAAAACTTCTGTCCATCTTCGTGGAGTCTTGTTGGACATTTCGACACAAAAACGAGATAAACTTAAGTATGTCAACTTATTCATCATTTTAAACGTATCAGTCACTTCAGTCAGTCTGAACATCACCGAAACACATCATAGAGAAACTCTGGAAGCCTTAATCCAAAGATTGTTATGTCAGTCTACTTTTAATGTTCAAAAAGTACTTGAAATACCCTTTTGACTAGTCATACTGAAGAGAACCGAAAAAAAATCGTAAGACGTCTTAATTAATCCAAGGAGAAATTGATATTAGTCTAGTTGCGTTCAGTAACAATACACCTCAGACAACCTTTTTAAAGAGTAAGCCCAAGAACTCTAGAACGCTCGAATAAGCCACACCAAACAGAGCTGGAAAAGGAAAAGAAAGATCCAAGGACGTCTTGATGTGGACACACGGACACGGGACAAACAGAATTCCCTCAACTCGAAACAAACACAGCGTCCAGCTCTTCAGTGGCCCGGGGAGCGAGTGAGGGAGAAACAGATCAAGGCGGGACACCAAAGGGACACACACACACACACACACACACACACACACACACACACACACACACACACACACTCTTCCCCATATTTGTCATTCTCATTTATTCTTCCTTTTTCCTTCTTTTACCAGTCATTTTTCTTCTTCTCTTCATTATTTACCTTATTCCTCTCACTCTTTCCCCCTCACCCGTGACGCGCATTGGTTACCTCTCGGCTGACAGGCGGCGGCGAGGGGGAAGGAAGGAACAGAAACTCGACAAATCAAAGTGAATGCCTGGCGACGTCTGACTTGGCCGGGAAGTTACTCGCCGCCTCGCTGAAACACTCGCATTGAGGGATGGAGGGCTGCCCTGCATACCGCGCCTCCTCCGCCTCCTTCCATTCCTCATCCTATTACTCCGACTACTTCTCCTCCTGCTTCTGCTTCTGTTCCTCCTCCTCCTTATCTTCCTGTTCCTATTCCATTTCCTCCTCCTCCTCCTCCTCCTCCTCCTCTTCCTCCTCCTCCTCCTAATCCTCCTCGTAAGGACCTCGTAAGGACCAGCAGGTCTGCTGTTGTTTGTTCTTCTTCCTTTGTGTTCCTCCTCCTCCTCCTCCTCCTCCTTCTCCTCCTAGTTCTTCTCTTTCCCGTGTTGTTGAAATATAGATGGAGAAATAAAAGAAGATAGAAGGAGACAGACAGATAGAAAGATACAGGAAAATAAACAATGTGTGTGTGTGTGTGTGTAAGTAAGTAAGTAAGTAATAAGTAAGTATATATATATATATATATATATATATATATATATATATATATATATATATATATATATATATATATATATATATATATATATATATATATATATATATATATATATATATATATATATATATATATATATATATATATATATATATATATATATATATATATATATATATATATATATATATATATATATATATATATATATATATATATATATATATATATATATATATATATATATATATATATATATATATATATATATATATATATATATATATGTATATATATATATATATATATATAATTTGGCAACGAATCTAGCCTGTCAAGCCGAAGCTTCCTGACAGACTGTATATTTATTTCATTGTACTATTATTATCTTTCTAAAGGTTGCAGATAGCTCCCAACCATAAAGCTAAATACAAATATACAATAAATAACAACATTAACTATAATACCAGATGAAGTTATAATACTTATATCTAAAATGTTAACTATAATAACAACTACAACAGCATCAACAATAATAATAATAATAATAATAATAATAATAATAATAATAACAATAATAATAATAATAATAATAACAATAATAAAAATAATATGGACAATAGTACTATGCAATTCACTGATTAGATTTAATAATGTAAATTTGTGTTCATGTTTCAGGAATAAATTATAATTTTAACCGTGATTGTTTTGGATTGCAAATAAGTGTGTTTTTACTGACTTTTTAAATAGAGAGAAATTATTACTATTAAGGAGATTTTTTTATTTCTACTGGCAAAGAATTCCAAACTTGAGGTCCTGAGCATAAAATACTATTTCTGAAAAGAACTGTCCTGAACTGTGGAGAGATAAGATTTATATTGTTCCTGCGCGTATTATGCACTGTATTAATAACTTGAAAAGGATGAGTTCCATGCATCAGTGCGAGGTTTTTATAAATAAATAATAGTAGAAAATAACAATGAATGTTTTTAAAATTAAGAAATCTATGTGTGGAAAATACGTTATGTGTGGAATCAAACTTGTTCATGTAAAACATACACCTAAATATCTTATTTTGAGAAACCTGAAGATTTTTAAGAAAGGAAGGCCACGTACACGCCCACACAGATACACAATAAATGAGATGCGGGTAACAAAGTGTATAATAAATACTGATAAGTGCTTCTTGTGTAAGGCTATTTCTTATTCGATACAGTATGCCACATATCCTAGATAGTTTATTTGCAACAGAATTAATTTGGTATTTCCAATTGATATTTTGATCTATGACAACGCCCAAAAACTTAGTATAAGAAACTCGTTCAAGTACTTTTCCTTCAAGTGTTATAGGTGGCATGTTAGTAGTGACTGATCGGTTTTGAAAGATAATGTATTTTGTTTTAGTGATATTTAACCTTAACTTATTATGTTTAAGCCACATATTAATTGAATTGAGCTCATTATTAATGTTTATATGCAAACTATTTATATTTTTATCATCTAATAGTAAATTAGTGTCGTCAGCATAAATGGTATACTTAAATTTATTACTAGCATTGACAATATCATTAATATAGATGAGAAAAAGTATAGGTCCTAGGATAGATCCTTGCGGTACACCCATTTTGATAGGCATGAAAGAAGAATATTTAGAATTACAGTAAACAGCTTGAAATCGATTTGTTAAATAATTTTTGAATAATTCTAAAGGAACTCCCCGAATCCCAAAATTACTAAGTTTACTTAAAAGAATTTTATGACATAGCGAATCAAAAGCCTTAGAAAGATCTAAAAAAATTCCAACTAAATAATGTTTCTTTTCCAGATATTTATACACATTATTGGTAAACTGAAATATGGCCGACTCAGTAGAGCGCCCTGGTCTAAAACCATGCTGACAATTCGAAAATAAATTATTTTTCTCAATGAAATTTACAAGACGAGTGCATATCACTTTTTCAAAAACTTTACTGAACACAGGAAGAACTGATATAGGTCTGTAGTTATTGACATCATCTCTATTATCTGACTTAAATAATGGAATAATTTTAGCTTTCTTAAGTTCGTCCGGAAAACTCCTTTCTTTAATGTGAGGTTAACTATGTGTTAATGGCAAGGAAATTATGCTGGCAGTTTGTCTTACGACCAAGGGAGAAATTTCATCAAAACCAGATGATGTACCTTTTAATGTCTTAAGAAAGTTTTCAATTTCTATCTGTGTAGCTGGTGATAAGTATACCGAGTAATTAGGTGAGTTGTGTAAATATGTCATATATTCATCCCCTACTATATCATGATCTAGCCCCCCAGCCTTCAAAAAATGGTCATTAAATGTTTCAGAAATGTCAGTACAATGTGGCTTTAATTCAATAACTGTATGTTTAGCACCTGTGCATCTACCAAGAATAGTATTAATGGATCTCCAGTGTTGTTTTGGATTACCTTGGCTATTAAGTAACTGCTCTTGGTTATACTTCTTCTTGGCTAATTTTAAAAGTGACGTTAATTTATTTATATATATTCTATAAGGCTCCTTAAACGTTAAAGGCCATTTATGAGCTAGTTTTTCAAGTCGATGTTTTTCTCTAATACTATTCTTAAGAGCTAGAGTAAAGTGTGGACTACGTTCCTTTTTAAAACTAAATTTAATTTTTCTTTCCGGAAAACACTTATCAAAACATGTTTTAAATTTACTGTAAAATAAGTTGTAGGCCTCATTAGCACATATACAATTTAATGTGTCACTCCAATTAGTTTGTGAGAGACTATTACTAAATTTTTCAAAGGAGTCCTGATTAAATATTCTTTTAGTTACGTAAGTGGGAGAAGGATGACGATATTTATCACATTTAAATACAGAGATTACTGGGTAGTGGTCACTGATATCTGTCTTTAATATATAATTGGCAGTATTACTTTCAATCTGAGATGACCAAACATGATCAATTAACGTGGATGAAGTTGAAGTTACTCGAGTAGGCAAGGTAGTTAGAGGAAATAAAGAATAGCTGTACATTATATTAATTAAATCCTGCACATTGTCATTATTACATTGTAACAAATCTATGTTTAAGTCTCCAAACACAAAAACCTCCTTGTAATTTTTATCTTTAATTAGGGATAAGATTTCATTAAGTGAATTGTGAAAATTATTTATACTGCTTTGAGGTGGTCTGTAAATACAAAGAAATAAATAGGTATTAGCATTACATATTGCTTCGATTCCCAAACATTCCATAAAAGGTTCCAATTTAGAAAATTCATTGATCACAGAAGATTTGTACTTACTAGAGATATAAATGGCCACTCCCCCACCAAACCTGTTTCTGTTATTAGTGAACATTTCATATTCCGGTAGTCTGTACAGTGGAGAAATATCAACATCTAAGCGGGTTTCTGTTAATCCTATGACATCAAATTTAGTTTGGCACGAAAGGACAGTGTCTACAAAGTATTGGAAATTCGATGAGATGGATCTAATATTCAGTGTTAATAAATATAATTCACTATTATTAGTAGAAAAGGAAAGCTATCAAGATAAATATATTCAGATTTAGAAATATTTAAATTTCTTGCTCTTAAATAAAACTGAGTTACATCAAGATCGTTATTATAATTTCTATCTTCTACACTAAGTGGATGGAAAGCATGTAGGTCTTGATTTTGTGTATTATTGACATTAAAACAATGCAACAAATCTTCATTGTTAATAGAGGCAAAAGGGAAAATATAATCTATTGGTGGAGGCATATTATCGTTAGTAGTAGTAGTGGAAGTAGTAGTAGTAGTAGTAGTGGAAGTAGTAGTAGTAGTAGTAGTAGTAGTAGTAGTAGTAGTAATAGTAGTAGTAGTAGTAGTAGTAGTAGTAGTAGTAGTAGTAGTAGTAGTAGTAGTAGTAGTAGTAGTAGTAGTAGTAGTAGTAGTAGTAGTGGTGGTGGTATATTGAAGCGGTTATAGTGATAGTAGTAGTAGTAGTAGTAGTAGTAGTAGTAGTAGTAGAAATAGTAGTAGTAGTAGTAATAGTGGTAATATTTGTAGTTGCTGTAGTAGTAGCAGGAGAAGAGGTATAGAAGTAGTAGTAGTAGTAGTAGTAGTAGTAGTAGTAGTAGTAGTAGTAGTAGTAGTAGTATTTGTTGTTGTTGTAACCATAAAAATAGTAGTAGTAGTAGTAGTAGTAGTAGTAGTAGTAGTAGTAGTAGTAGTAGTAGTGGTGGTGGTGGTAGACGTAATAGCAGTAGTAGCAGTAGTAGTAGTAGTAGTAGTAGTAGTAGTAGTAGTAGTAGTAGCAGAAAGTAGTAGTAATAGTAGTTAGTAGGTAGTAGTAGTAGTAGTAGTAGTAGATGTAGTAGTAGTAGTAGTAGTAGATGTAGTAGTAGTAGTAGTAGAATCATTGATTGGAATTGGAATTGTGAGTTATTATGTACTAAATTACTTAACGTTGTGAATCTATTTCTTGGTGCCGCTTCGCAGGATTTTCTTGATTTCCTTGCGTTGGGGGGACGAAGCAGCAGGTGGGGCCGAGGACAGCCGCGAGCCACCAGGTCGGTGCACGGGGAGGGGAGAGCGAGTGTTGTCCACACCACCCCACGCCCCAGCCGCCTCGACACGGACGACACCACCATCACCATCAGCATCACTAGCACCATCAGGAGCGCCAGCAGCACCAACAGCACCAGCAGCAGCGTCAGCACCATCAGCAGCATCACCAGCACCAGCAACGGCAGTCACTGGCACCTGGCCGCCACGCAAGCCCCAGCCTCCAGCTTCAGCCACGCGCCCGGCCCGCACGTCCAGTCCAGTAGCACTTCCAAACGTCTTGTCCCGAATGATCAGTTTGGTGTGTCGGAAGAAAGCTACTTTTCCTTCAGCCCTTGCCTGCTTGAGCAAGGGCATCTGAGCATTCTTGATTGCTAGAGAAGCTGCAGACAAATCTTCATTCAGGTATATTTTAGTACCCTTCAGGTGTCTTCCTCGTCTGATTGCTGCGTCTCGATCCCCATAACGAGCGAAGCGCGCCACAACGGGGCGGGGCCTAGCATCTCGGCGTTGACCAACCCTGTGCGCGCGCTCCAGTATAATTCCTGGTATCTGCAGTTTTGATTCCAGGAGAGATGTCACAGCCGCTGCAGTTTGCTCCCAGGTTTCATCTCCTCTCTCCTCCAGTCCACTAATTCTCAAGTTCTTCCTGCGGCTGTAGTCTTCTTGATAAGTGACTTTTTCTTCTAGTTCTTTAATTTTAAGATGAGATGATTGAAGTTGCTGGTTAAGTGTGTCTATTTTGCTTCTGTCTTCCTTTTTCTCCTGTTCGTGTTCTTTGGCATTAGATTTAAGGTCGTCGACTTCCCTCTGAGTAAATTCCAGGCTAGTTGTTAGTTCTGCCACTTTCTTATCCAACTTGGTAACTTGGTCGTTTAGCTGCCTGACGACCACATCTAGTGCAGACTTGTACGCTCGCTCCTGGGCCTCCAACAGCAGCTTGAAGGTCGACGAGTCCATGTTTGAGCAAACTAGCCGCTGTGACGTTGTGCTGACGCTGGTAGTGACGTCACACTAGCTCCACTGCGCATGCGCAATGGCGGGAATCCCGGCCAGGAGGGGGCCTTGGACTCAGTAGCTTGATTTTGCATAGCAAAAAACGACAGAGTCCAAAAGCACTGTGCTACCAAGTAGCCCTAGCTAGTAAACGGCAACCTTAGGCAACTTGCAGTGCTAGTCCTGGTGCGGTAGAAGCCCTGAGTCTCTGGAAGTCTTGCAAAATACGAGGAGCTCCAACTAAGTGTCTGTGTAAACAATGGCGGGTGTGTGTGTGTGTGTGTGTGTGTGTTTACGGTGCTACAGGTTTCTCGCATTTTTCTTCAGTTTCTTTGCTTCTAAATATACCCTCATTCTTCTCCTCCTCCTTCTCCTCCTCCACAGCCTACTTCAGAAACAAAACACTCACTCACTGCCTCCCTCCTCTCCCTCCAAACCCTCTCTCCCTCACTTCCCGAAACAACAGACTCTGCTCTCCTCTCTCCCTCCCTGAGTCTCCCTCCCTCCCTCCCTGACCCGCACTTGTCTCTATTCTTCTGCGTCAGCAATTCATGGCGAGGATATTTTTGGCGAGATATTAAAGTTTTCATTAATTTGAGTGATCCTGAAAATGTTTTAAGCGGTACGATATACATTATTTTGTTGTTGATTTCATGGGAGATCAGATTTACACACACACACACACACACACACACATACACACATACACACACACACACACGCACGTACGCACGTACGCACGCACACACACACACACACACACACACACACACACACACACACACACACTCTTCCCCATATTTGCCAATCGTTAGTGTAGCCAGGTTAGGTTAAACTGTGCTCGCACGAGTAATGATTTAGTCTATCTTGGTGTGTGAGTTATTCTGTCTTGTTTCTTGTGTGTAATAAAGTTAGTGTATAGCTGTACACCCGCTTTTTCACCATAGCTTGTTCGCCTATGTATGTACCTTCCAGTCCCATAAGGAGAGTAAACAAGAACCCCATGGGATATTTGAGCAGGTTAGTCGTGTTAGTACTCCTTTTTCAGGGTGTGTACACCGTTGTGTCTCCTGGCGTGCCACGGGATCAACCCTTGCTGGCTAGTTACTGCGTTGGAGCACACGCCTGTTATTAATCTTATTTTACCCCGTGACACAAAGAGACGCGACCTCTCTCTCTCTCCATAATCTTTATACCTACCAATTATTATTATTATTATTATTATTATTATTATTATTATTATTATTATTATTATTATTATTATTATTACTATTTTTGTTACTATTAACATCATCCTCATCATCACCACTGACCAACCAACCAACCAAAATGCAGACACTCAGTCAATAAGTCTGTTGGCCAGTAAGCGAGTCAATCAGTCAACTAGCATATCAATCAATCAATCAGTTAGTCATTCAGACAGTTAATTGGCCAGCCAGTCAGGCAGTTAGGTCGTTAAGTAGTTAGCCAGTCAATAACTCAGTCAGTCAGTCAGTAAGTTCGTTACCACCAAAGTCAGATGGTTAGTCGATGTCAGTCATTAAGTTCGTACCGATATAGTCAGTCAATAAGACCGGCAGTCAGTCAGTAGGGTCATGGCCGCCATGGAGTGACCGCCACACCTTGACCTTTATTGCTGCACGTCTTCCTGCCCCTTCACGCTCCTCTGTCCTGATGAAGCCACTTGTCACCTCTAACCTCCTCCTCCTCCTCCTCCTCCTCCTCTTGCTCTTCCTTCATCTATACATCATTCTCCTCCTCCTCCTCCCCCTCCTCCTCTTGCTCTTCCTTCATCTATACATCATTCTCCTCCTCCTTCTCCTCCTCCTTCAGAAATAACAAAAAACTCCAACAACGAACTGTACGGCATCAGGCAGTTCAATTTTCTCACACGCCTACATGAGTAAGTGTAGCGGGAATATCATAATGAAAGTAGATTATATAGCAGTGAAACAGACGACGTAAAGTGTGCCCCGGAGACCACTTAAGTGACCCCTTCAGAAACGCATCTCGCACCTCCTTATCTAGTTTTCCTTCAGTTTTCTTTCTTTTGGATGTAAATAGGAGAAAATGGTGTCCTGGATGCTCTTTTTGTCTTTTTGGTTGATTGTTACTTAACTCTCTCTCTCTCTCTCTCTCTCTCTCTCTCTCTCTCTCTCTCTCTCTCTCAGCACTGGCCCAAATAATTGCATCCAAGCGTTGTTGCCTATTGCGCCGGTAGGCATCTTTCCGGTGGGGCCTGATGGTCGGCCCAAGGCTTCTTCCAGGTGGGGCCTGATGGTCGGCCCAGCCCGTTCTGGCGCAGGCGAGTGTTTATAGTGGCGCCATCTTGCATTGGCTCATGCTGCCCCCCGGAACTCGTTCTTGATTCGCTTGGACGGCTTCCTCTAGAGTCCGGGTTGATGGGTGGTCTTCAGGACAGCATGTGGGTAGTTTTAAGCCACTCGGCGGTGACTGAAAAATCAGAGTGGTAGCGTGAGGATTCGAACCCGCGTCGTCCATCACGCGGCGAATGTGGGTCCAGTACGCTATCACTTTGGCCACTCCCACAATTACTGACCCCCTCTCCTGTCCGCTAATCTCCCCCTGCCTGCCTTTTCTCACCCATTAACTCATTTTCTCACCCCCTCTCACCCATTCACACCTTCCCACAAACCTCACTCACCTCCCTCACTAGCTAGTCATCCACCTCCAAATTACTTACATCCCACCCATTCTCCCGTCACCCGCTTCTCATACACCTATGTTATTTACCTACTCACTCATCTGATAACGCCGTCACCCGTCTCTCCGCTGGGTGGCTGCATGGCGAAGGGGTGGAGGCAAGAAGATGGAGGAGATGGAGGTGGTGGGTGGGGAGGTGAGTGGTAATGGAAGAGTCGGAGGAAGAGATGGGTGAAGGAGGAAGTGGGAGAGTGACACGGGTGTAATGGTTGGGAGGTTTGGTGGACGTGGCAAACATGGAGAAAAAAATGGATGTGATGAAGGAGGTGGAGGGAGAGATGGATACGGTGACTGGGGGGAATGGATGTGGTGCGGAGAGCTGTAAGAAGAGGTGGAGGGAGTGCTGTAGTTGGGTGGTGGTGGAGGAAGTGAACTACGAGATGGCAGTGGTGGACGGGTTGTGTTCGGTGCTTGAAACAGAAGTGGATGTTTCCAAAGTTTCGTTGTCTTTACTGTTTGTTTAGTTCAGTTTAGTCTAGTTTTCCAATGTTCCTTTTTTTAATGCATGCTGATTTTGTTATGGCCTTTGAATTACACACACACACACACACACACACACACACACACACACACACACACACACACACACACACACACTTCAACACTTACATATATGACGCAGCGAGTTGAAGACACACAACCCACCATTCTCCTGTAAAAAAAAAAAAAAAAAAAAAGCCAATTAAGAACCTTTCGGTATAGAACTTTCCGAATACTTAGCGTTATCTCGCTGACACACACCTACTTAAGATGGCGCCAAGGTACCCACATCAAAACTCTGCATGTTTGTTGAAATTCTGGTACAAGGTTGAGAAAAAAACATTCAAACAGAAAGAAGCACGAAAATAGAACAAATAAGCAAATACAGTGTACATAAACTAGACAAATATATACACAAAACAAAAACAGTCCATAATCTAAGTGAAAGGCAAAATCGCTCAAATAAGCGTCAAACATGCAAACACTCAAACACTAAAAAAGCGTACAAAAACCTTACGACAATAATAATGACAATATACACAAAAAGAACAAGTAGAATCACAGACGAACAAAGGGACGCACATCCCCCTCACCCCACACCCACACACCATAATCACCTTCCAAAGCAGGCACACACACACACACACACACACACACACACACACACACACAGAAAAACACACGAGAACGCACATAAACTCGTCCATGCCACATGTTCCGGTAAAGTCTAAAAACAAAACACACACTCCCGCAGACTTACTAACGAACAAGTTAAGGCAGACCAAACAGAGCAGCACGAGTCACACATGAGGAAAACATTGACACTCAGCGCTGCACGTAAGGAAAAACGGAACCGAGCGAACGTTAGGGACAAAAAAATAATGGTATGAAAGTTAGCAAAAAAAGATGTTGCCCTTGGGCGTGAGGAAAAATAAATTAGGGCATGAAGTCTGCCTGTATTGTACTCCTCAGGTAACAGAGGCTGTGCAGGCAAAAAACAATGTGAATAAAAGGTGTATAATGTAAAAAAAAAAAATTGTGCTTCCAAATAGAAAAAAAAATAAATGTGAGGGAGAAGGGGGAGAAGGGGAGAGACGGGAGGAAAGGTGGCACGAACAGGTCAGTATGGGAAAGGAGGTGGGGGGGGGGGGGGTGCAGGTAGGGATAGATAGGTGGAGGGGACGGGAAGGGAAGGGGAGGCGAAGGGAGGCGAAGGGAGGGGAAGGGAAGGGAAGGGGAGGCGCAGGGAAGGGAAGGGAAGGGAAGGGAGGGAAGGGAAGGGAAGGGAAGGGAGGGAAGGGAAGGGAAGGGAAGGGAAGGGAAGGGAGGGAAGGGAAGGGAAGGGGAGGCGAAGGGAAGGGAAGGGAAATCGGGAATGGAAGAGAAAGGAAAGAAATGGATTTAAATGAAAGGAAAGGGAAGGGAAAACAGGGGAATGGAAGGGAAAGGAAAGGAATGGAAGGGAAAGAAGGGAAATGGAAGGGAAGGGAAGGGAAAACGGGAATGGAAGAGAAAGGAAAGAAATGGATTTAAATGAAAGGAAAGGGAAAGAAAAACAGGGGAATGGAAGGGAAAGGAAAGGAATGGAAGGGAAAGAAGGGAAATGGAAGGGAAGGGAAAGGAGACAGAGAAAAGAAGGAAAGTAAGGAAAGGGAATGGAAGGGAAGGGAAGGAAGGGAGGGGAGGGGAGGGGAGGGAAGGGAGGGGAGGGGAGGGGAGGGGGGGGAAACAGAGGGGAGGCGAAGGGAAGGGAAGATAAAAAAGAGGAATAGAAGGTAAAGGAAGAAATGGAAGGGATAGGAAGGGAAAGAAAAGAAGGGGAAGGGAAAGGCAGGCAGGGATGGGTAGGGGGGAGGGCAGGTAAGGATGGGACAGGGGGGGGAACAAAGGATGCTCACCTAGCGTAATTAGTAGCAACATTAGTCTTAAGAAATGGGAGATGACCTGCGTGAGGAATGAATGGGAGGAGTATCTAAGGGGGAGGGGGGGGAGACAGGACGAGAGGGAGTGTTTATGTTGGGTGTGGAGGAGAAGGCAGAGAAGGGAGAAACAAACGAAGGAGGAACAGGGAATAAGGAAGAGGGAGAGGATACAGAGGGAGGGTCCTGTTGGAGGGAGAACTAGAGGGAAAGGGAGGAAGAGAGGAAGGAAGAGAAATGGAGGACATCTAAAGTGGAGAGAGATGAGGGAAAAAAGGAGGGAATGGAAGGAAGAGGGAAGGAAGGAAAGGTTCTGTTAAAGGTAATGAAAGAATAGAGAAAGGAAGAGAGATGGAGAATGTCTTAAGAGGGGAAGTGAAAGGAGAGAAGGAAGGAGAAGCAAGGATAGGGATCGAGGGAGTGGAACATCATATTAATTAAAGTTGGAAGGAAATGAAGGATAAGAGGAAGGGAGAAAGGGGAAGAATCTAAAGTAAAGAAGAGGAGAGGAAAGGAGGAGGAGGAGGAGGAGGAGGAGGAGGAGGAGGAGGAGGAAAAGAAAATGAGGGAGGGAGAGGAGAAAAATAAATAGTTAAATTGTAGAGGGATGGAGGAAAGCAGCGAGGGATGATAGGAACATGTGTGGAGGAAACGGGAGGAAAAATTATTGAAGGAAAAATGTGACAAGGGAAAAGCAAGCCTGTAATGAGATAGACAGATAGATATAGATAGTTGAACATAGATACAGATGAGTTAACTATAAATTACATATCAATTAAGAAAAGAAAGGTAAAGAGAAGAAAAAAATAGGGAAGGAGGGAAGGTAGGAAGGGAGGAAAGAAGAAAGGAAGGGAAGGAAGAAAAGGAGGATAAGTGAGAGGTAGGAAAGGGTTGAGTTAAATATTGGGAGAGAGGGAGGGAGAGGAGGAAGAGAGGGAAACATGCAAAGAACGAAAGGGAAAGTGCGAAAGAAGAGAAAATGGAAAGAAGATCACTGAGGAAAAATGGAGTAAAAAAAGAAATGATTTATCTAAGGGAAAAAAAAAACAGAAACGGAAACTGAGTAAAAATGGAGAGAAAGAAAAAGACAAGAGAAACAGAAAAAAATAAGTGAAAAAATAATAGAAAACTACAAACAAACAAAAAGGAAAGCCAGAAGATGGTGGAAAGAAATCTGATGAAAAACGAATGAGAAGAGAAAAGGAAAACTAATAAAAAACTATAAATGGAGCAAAATGGAGAAAAATAAAACAGTAAAAAAAGAAACCAAGAGATGAAAGAAAACCGGAGAAAGAAAACATGAAATGAAAAGAAAGCAAAAAGTGCGACGAAGAGAAAGGGAAAATGATGAAAAAGAGATCAAAGAGAAGAGGAAAGAAGGAAAACGAGGTCATGAAAATAAGGTGAAAGTCAAACTAAAAACGAAATGAGGAAAGAAAAAAACGATTAAAACGAGAGGAGGAAAGAAAACGACTAGGAAGAAAAAGAGAAAACGATGAAAAAAGGAGATCGGAGAGGAGAGAAGGAAAGAAAAAGAGGTATATAATAAAAAGAGACGTTCTAGATATCCTGCAGGAATCCCAGAACCCCAACAGGGATCCAACAGCAAAAGTGGAGTCCTGGAATACCCGCAGGAATATTTGAGCTACGGGAACAGGGCGGGATTCACGTGTCGGAGAAAATATATAAAAAAGTACTACCAAAGAACACTTGAAAAGAGAGCTGGAGAAAGCGAGCTGGAGAAAAAGAGAAATGTGTATAGATAGACAGAAAGAGATAAAGAGGTAGACAGAAAGAGATAAAGAGGTAGAAAGAAAGATAGAAAAAGAAAAAAGAAAGATCGGGAAAAGTATTTTCAATATTGGAATGATTTGTTTGTAAATAGAGAGAATAAAAAAGATAACAATCACTCCGGAATTTGATGAAAAAGAGGAAAACGTGAAAATGAAATTATAAAAAAATGACTGAAAACTGGAGTAAATATCTTGAATGCTCAAAGAAAAAGAAAGAAAGCACAGTATCAACCTGAATTAAAAAAAAAACACCAAATAAAACTACAAAAGCAAGAACCATGAAAAAAGATCATTAAAATATAAAACGTGTACCGAGCAAGTAACAAAACTGAAATACTGTAAGAAAATGAAAAAGAGAAAAAATGGCACAAAGGCTATCAAACTGAGCGTCAATATTTCTAAAGACTGCAAAAATAACATTAACACCGAACATCACAAAGGAAAAAATCAAAACACAGGAAAAAACAGGAAAGAGCACAAAACGGGAGGAAACACAAACCCAAAGTAAACCTGAAAATCACAAACAAAAAGCAAACCGAAAACAAACCAAATAACCAACAAACAACAGCGTTCCAGAGCGTCCTTTAACACCGCCACCACCACCGGACAGGACGCTGTACAGGAGTGGCGGCACAGCGGCGGGGCGTCAGCACGGCACAGCACGTCAGCGCCAGAGGGATGCATTAGCATGAAGAAGAAAATATGCACTCGGATAAACCAGCAAACAGACAAACAGAAAAATATACAGACAGAAAGATGAATACTGAAACAATCTTACAGACAATTACAACACACACACACACACACACACACACACACACACACACACACACACACACACACACACACACACACACACACATACACCACACCATAAATACACACATGAGCTCACTAATTAAATACAACCAGCATTCTCTCTCTCTCTCTCAGAGCAATTAATTTCATCAGGCTTTCTTCTCTTTGATATGACAAACTAACTTTCCTTTCTTATTATTCTCTTCCTCCAGCTTCTTCTCCTCCTCTTCCTCTTCCTCCTCACCGTCATCATTCTCCTTCTCTTACTTCATTCTCTTCCTCTCTTCTTTAGGAGGCTTCGTGGTGCAGTGGTTAGCACACTCGGCTCACAACCAAGAGAGCCCGGGCTCGATTCCCGGGAGGAGTGGAAAAATTTGGGCGGCTTTTCCGATACCCTACGCCCCTGTCCACCCAGCAGTGAATGGGTACCAGGTATTAATCGGGGGCTGTGTCCCGTCTCCTGGGATCTGTTCCCTTCTCCTATAATTCCTTCCCCTTCTGTCTCTCTCCGGCATATGACCACAGATGTTGCGCCGACTAAACCAAACTTTCCAACGTTTCCTCTCTTATTTCGTATTGTTGTTGTATGGTGTGATGGATGTGATTTTTTCCTTTCTTAATTTTCTCCTTTTCCTTGTCCTCTTTCTCCTCCCCCTCCTCCTCAGTCTCCTTCTCCTATTCCTTCTTCTCTTCTTCTCTTTCACATATGGTTGTTGTATGGTGTGGTGGTTGTGATTTTTTTTCTTTTCTTATTTTTCTCCTACTCCTCTCCTCTCTCTTTCTTTCTCCTCCTCTTCTTCTTCCTCCTCCTGTTCAGTCTCTTTCTCCTTTTCCTTCCTCTCCTCCTCTCTTTCGCATATGGTTCCCTCTATCACCTCGGACAGGGCTTGGCAAGTAAATGAGAGTTTGATGGAAGGGAGATCAAGGAAAGGGAGGAGAAAAAATAGGGCTTGCCGATGACGCGGAATAAATAAATAAAGTGGGAGAGAGTGACGGCCAGACATATAGATAGATAGATAGAAGTAGACACAGAAAGGGTTACGGACACACACAAAGACAAACACACAAATTAAAAACTCAAATTCCTCACCAATCTGAAAACCAAACCAAATAAATAACTACAGAGAGATTCCGACATAAAAACACACGGACACATACACAAACACATACAAAGGACTCAAAGTTCTTCACCAATCGGGAAACAAAATACCAAACCGTTTCGCGACTGCCAGTAATACAACACACCAAACCAAACCAGACCAACATAACATTACTTTGCCGCCCTTTCCTCCTTTCCTCCTCCTCCTCCTCCTCCACACACCCTAACTCACAGACTCGGGACAGTATTGCTTCCTTCCTCTTCAGTTGTGACGGGGCAAGATAACGCTCTCATCTATTCCCTGCAACACGCCCCCTCTCCCTCCTCACCTTCCCCCCCCCGTCCCAGAGAAAACGGAGACGCTCACAAAGTCAGTCAAGGGGAATCGGAGGTAGACTTATGATATTTCCAATCCATGCGACTGTCACGTACCGAGAAAGTAAAAAAAACATTATAATAGAGGTGGGTTTCTCACAAATATTTGAAATTCTAGAGGAAATCTTTGAAAACCTAAGTGGCTCATTGTACTCAAATTATTTATACAGTGGAAAAAGATAAAGATTGGTGGAAGGTAAAAATATGAATGTTTTAAAGGAAAGAACTAAAGAGCTGCAGAAAGAAAAAGGAATGAAGAAGAACTAAAAGAAAATGCACTAGAGAAAATTACGGACTAAACCATTTATATTTTTTTTCAATTCGAAAACTTATATGATCTCTTGTACTAAAATAAAATGATACATTGGGAAAAGATACAGGTTAGGAGGTTAGGAGGAGGTAAAGTGTGTAATTAAGGTGAAAGACGGACGGGGTGGTAATGCGCGTGTCAGCCCCACCACACTGAAACCTCCTTGAACCTGAACTTGAGGGGTGGAGAGTGACAGGGTTGGTGGAAGAATGGGGGTTAGGGGGAGGTAACGTGTGGAATTAAGGTGAAAGACGGACGGGGTGGTAGCTCGCGTGTCGTCCCCCACGAGCAAAAGATAGGGAAAGGTATGGGAAGGGAGAGATGGTGAAGGGTGAAGGGGAGAGGAAGGGAGAAGGGGAAGGAGAGGGGAGGAGGAAGGATGGGGAAGAAGGGGGAGGAGGATCAGGAAGAGGTGGCGAAGGAAGAAGTGAGAGGAAGGGGAAGGGAAAAGGGGAGGAAGGACTGGGAAGAAGATAAGGAAAGGTATGGGAAGGGAGAGGTGGTAAGGGGTGAAGGGAAGTGGAGAGGGAAGGGGAAATAAGGGGAGAAAAGGTTAGGGTGAGGGGAGAAGAGGGGAGGAAGTCAAACATTGGGGCAGGCGGTGGCCGAACTGGTAGCGTACTGGGCCCACATTCACCGCGTGATGGACGACGAGGGTTCGAATCCCCACGCTACCACTCGGATTTTTCAGTCACCGCCGAGTGGCTTAAAACTACCCACACGCTGTCCTGAAGACCACCCATCAACCCGGACTCTAGAGGAAGCCGTCCAAGCGAATCAAGAACGAGTTCCGGGGGGCAGCATGAGCCAATGCAAGATGGCGCCACTATAAACACTCGCCTGCGCCAGAACGGGCTGGGCCGACCATCAGGCCCCACCTGGAAGAAGCCTTGGACCGACCATCAGGCCCCACCAGGAAGATGCCTACCGGCGCAACAGGCAACGACGTAAAAAAAAAAAAAAAAAAAAAAAAAATGGGGGGTGGCGACTAAGGGATAAAGGGAAGGGGAAAGTGGGGGTAATGGAGAGAGAAAGGGAGGAGGGAGAAACAGGGAAAGGAAGAGCGATAAAAAGTGACTGAGGAAAAAGAAAAAAAACGAGAGAAAGGGGAAAAGGTAGGTAGGTAAGGATAAGGGGAGGAGGGAGAAGTATTGAGAGGTAAGAAAGGGAGGGAAAACACAGGGAAGAACAGAGAAGTGAAAATGAAGAATAATATTTTATTTTATTTTTTCATTTGAAAGATAAGATAAGAAATGTAGCCACACACATGCATCGAATCACTCCCCACAGATGCGACACTCTTGAACGATTTGTTCCGTAGAAGTGGCACCGTTCCGTGGGATGTGTTCCTCTGCATGGTGATTGTAGTCAGCTGGCGAGCCGTTCCTCTCAGTGTGTTTGTGGTGCTTCTTGGCACTCCTCAGTCATTGTTATAAATCACCAGTCAACGACAGTTACTGTTCAGCGGGTATTGAGAAATGCACCCGCAATGTACGTCAACTGTACGTCGCTGAACATTTGAGTTTGATCACGACTCTGTGTACTCGCCCGGTGCTCACAGAAAATCACCACCACTCGGCTTGGCGCCTCTCTTGACACGACTTCTGGTGCGGGAGTTGATGCCTGGATTTGTCTGTCCATAGAAATGCCTTGGTTCGTATCTTGGCGAGACGTGGCTGCTGGAGTTGTGCTGGCGGTGCTGTGAGTGGCGGCTGTTGGTGTAGTTGTGTGCAGCATTCCGGCCACTGTTTTGCTGGAAGGAGTCGTTGCTCCACTGTGTCGGCCTCCCGAGGTGCCGAGGTGCTCCTCGCAGCGAGTTAGAGGCGAATCTAACGGGCTGGTGGTGAGGCCTCGAGGTAAAGTTGGGAGACTGAGTGGTTTCCAGCGGCGCGGCGTATCTGAAGTAGTCGTGGCCACGGTACAGCTCACGTTCCTTAACGGGGGCGCGGAGGTTACCAAGGTTGAAGCCCACATGTTTTGGACAGGTGGACCGTGGCATCTTTTCTCCCTTAAGGATACCTTTAGGAGACTTCCCTCCAATAGTGGTATTCATCGGTGTACAGCCTGCTTCTCTAACTGTTTGCTCCTGTAGTGTATTGTGTTTGTTTACTGCGTCCTTTACTGGCCCTTCCTGTGGCTTCATTTTTGTTTCCTTTACCTTTTGCGGCTGAGAACGAATGCTGGAGAGAGGGAAGCCATACTTGAAGTAGTCGTAGCCACAGTACAGCTCACGATCCTTGACGAAAGTGTTCAAGTTTTGGAAGTCAAAGCGGAGACATTTATGAGCGGTGCTGGCCGTCTTTCCTTTCTTGAGGATCCCTGTGAGATGTTGTGGCTCAGTGTTTTTGTTGTCTGAATCTGCTGCTTTCTCTGTTGCTGTTTTCTGAGGCTCTGACAGTTTGTTTACAGCTTCCTTTGGTGGCTCTTTCTGTGGCGTCACTGTTCTTTCCTTTAGCTTTTGCAGCTCAGAAGGAATGCTGGAGAGAGGGAAGCCATACTTGAAGTAGTAGCCACAGTACAGTTCACGATCCTTGACGAAAGCGTTCAGGTTTTGGAAGTTGAACCTGACAATTTTCTTGACCGTGTTTTGAGGTGCATCCTGCTTTTTGAGGCTGCTTTTGAGGGGCTTCTTTGGTGGCTCGGTAACTGCCTTGCCCCTGCTGGAAGGAGCGTCCCCAGCAGTGCCTTGATGCTCGGAGGGGAGCTCTTTGATCTTTTTTCTCGTGACCATGAGCTGAGTAATGATCAGAGTTTGAACACTCTTGCCACGGCTCTCCTGCGTCCAGTTCTTTACTGCGACTGTTGTTTCGTCTAGTGGCTTGTTGGCCCTTGCTCTCTTGACCAAGTGGACTGTAATGATGAGGGTTTGAGGCCTCTTGCCATTGCCCTCCGTTCCTTCATTTCCTACCACACCGTCAGCATCCTGGGTGTCGGAAGGAAGTTCCTCCTCCACCACAGCGAGAGACTGAGCTGCGTTCTGCATGCAGACCAGGCTCAGGGACGCTTGACCCTGTTAGCCCGCATCGTCCTGGGCACCCGCGTTTTTTGTTTCCTCGACGAAAGAGTCGAGGTCCTCGGAGGGGCTGCGGCGTGCCCGCCTGGCGAAGAGCCAGTCGAAGCACCCGCAGCAGTTAGCCTTCTTCATTTTTTTTTTGAGTCATTTTAATGTAAATGAACACTGTTTAGCAGGAACGTGCAGGTCATCAACGTTGTACTCTTCTGGGATGGTTGATTCTCGTCGTGTGCCGCCTTGGCTCCACCGACCACTGGGAAGAGGTGGCGAAGGGAGAAGTGAGAGGAAGGGGAAGGGAAAGGGGGAAGAAGGATTGGGGAGAAGATAAGGGCAGGTATGGGAAGGGAGATGTGGTGAGGGGTGAAGGGAAGTGGACAGGGAAGGGGAAATAAGGGAAGAAAAGGTTAGGGTGAGTGGAGAAGAGGGGAAGGGAAGGAAAGGGAAGAAGTCAAACATAGCAAAGAGGCGACTGAGGGATAAAGGGAAGGGGAAAGTGGGGGTAATGGAGAGAGAAAGGGAAGAGGGAGAAACAGGGAAAGGGAGAGCGAAAAAGTGACGAAGGAAAAGAAAAAAACGAGAGAAAGGAGAGAAAGGGGAAAAGGAAGGTGGGTAAGGATAAGGTGGAGGAGGGAGAAGTATTGAGAGGTATAGAGAAACATAGCTATAAGCAGAGTATAGGAAACATAGCTTGATTCACGACTCGCAGCATGGGTTCACGAAAGGTAGGTCATGCCTCACCAATCTCTTGTCCTTTTACAATAAAGTATTTGAGGCGGTAGACAGAGATGAAAATTTTGATGTAATCTATCTTGGTTTTAGTAAAGCATTTGACAAAGTTCCTCACCAACGACTGTTGCTTAAACTACAGGCTCACGGAGTAGAGGGTAAAGTTTTGAACTGGGTCACGGCGTGGCTTAGCAATAGGAAGCAAAGTGTGCAAATCAATGGTAAAAGATCTGACTGGGGATGTGTTACGAATGGGGTCCCACAATATTTGGTTTTAGGTCCACTTTTGTTTATTATTTATATCAATGACTTAGAGAATAAGTAGTGATGTCAGTAAGTTTGCAGATGATACCAAGATCGGTAGAGTAATTGAGTCGGATCAGGACGCTAGTATTCTCCAGGATGAACTAAACAGATTGTATGACTGGGCGGATAAATGGCAGATGGAGTTCAATGTAGGGAAGTGCAGTATTCTGAGTGTAGGTAGGAACAACCCCTCACTTAACTATTGCTTAAATGACACTCCCATAAGTAGGTCTGGACGCGAGAGGGATTTAGTGGTCTAAGTGTGCTCTGATCTCCGCCAAAGGGCACAATGCATTCAAGCTAGAAATCGAGCAAACAGGGTACTGGTATATATTTTAAGGAGTGTAAGTAACAGAAGCGCCTAAGTCTTCCTCAACCGATATTTTTAGCATTAGTTAGACCTCATCTTGATTATGCGGTTCAGTTCTGGTCACCTTACTATAGCTTTTTTTTTTTTATTTTTTTTTTTTTACGTCGTTGCCTGTTGCACCGGTAGGCATCTTCCTGGTGGGGCCTGATGGTCGGCCCAAGGCTTCTTCCAGGTGGGGCCTGATGGTCGGGCCAGCCCGTTCTGGCGCAGGCGAGTGTTTATAGTGGCGCCATCTTGCATTGGCTCATGCTGCCCCCCGGAACTCGTTCTTGATTCGCTTGGATTTTTCCTCTAGAGTCTGGGTTGATGGGTGGTCTTCAGGACAACATGTGGGTGGTTTTAAGCCACTCGGCGGTGACTGAAAAATCCGAGTGGTAGCGTGGGGATTCGAACCCGCGTCGTCCATCACGCGGTGAATGTGGGCCCAGTACGCTACCAGTTCGGCCACCGCCGAATGGATATCAAAATGTTAGAATCGGTGCAAAGGAGGAGGATTCAGGGATTGAGAAACTTGCCAAGCGAGAAAAGACCCAAACAGTTAAACTTGCATTCTCTAGAAAGGCGAAGGGTGCGTGGAGACATGATCGATGTTTATAATGAATGGCTTTAATAAGGGGGATATTCATAAGGGGTACGACCGGGTAGGACACGAAGTAATGGGTTTAAACTGGATAAATTCAGATTCAACAGGGACATAGGCAAAAATTGGTTTATTAACAGGGTGGTGGATGAGTGGAATAGGCTTAGCAGTCATGTGGTGAATGCCAATACAATTTTAACATTAAAAATTATATTAGATAAATTCATGAACAGCGATATTAGGTGGGGTTAGATTCACTTGAGCTTAGGTTCAAAGGAGCTGCCTTGTACAGGCCTACCGGCCTCCTGCAGACTCCTACGTTCTTATGTTCTTATGTTATCTATCTCTTGTTGTCCTCTTCCTTTATTCTCTTTACTTACTTTCTTCCTCCCCTTTTCTGTTATTCTTTTCTTTTCCTCTCTTCCCTACTTCTTATTTTTCTTATTTTCTTCATTCTATCTCTTCTGTCACCCTTTTTTCCTCTTCTTACTCTCTCCCATTCTCTTTTCTTCCTTTCTTCCTCCCGTTTCTTATTATGCTGTTCTCTTTTCCTTCCCTACTTTCTTCCTATCTTTTATCATTTGGTCCTCTCTTATCTTCATCCCTGTCTTTTATCCTCCTCCTCTCTCCCTTTCTCCCTGCCCTTCTTTTCATCTCCTTTCTTCCTTATTTCCTGTCTTCTTTCGTTTCTTCATTCCTTTCTCTCTTACGTTCACCCTTCTCTCCTTCCTGTTATCCTCTGCCTCGCTTTCCTTGTCTTCCTTCCTCTCTCCCTCCCCTTCCTTGTAATCTTTTCCCCTCTTACTTCTTTACTTTCTTCCCGTCTTTTATCGTTCGTTTCTCTCAGTTTCTTCCTCCCTGTATTGTTATTCTTTTCCTTTCCTCTTGTTTACTTACTTTCTCCCTCGACCTCTTTTTAGCCTTTCCTCGTTTCCATCGTTTCTTGCTTCCTATCTTTTTCTTTTTATTCCTTTTTTTTTCCTATCCATTATCTTCTCTAACCTTTACTCTTTCCTTCCCTTCGTTTCCTTCACACTCCTTTCCCGTTCTTCATTTCCCTATATCAATTCTCTTCCCATTCATTATCTTTTTCTCCCCCTTTCCTTTCGTCCCCTTCCCTTCCCTTCCCTTCAGTCCTCCTTCGCTTCTCTCTCTCCCTCCCGTTCCATTCATTCCAAGGATTATAATGTTCACCTAAGCTGCTTCCTAATATAGTCCAATCTGTTTTGAGAGAGAGAGAGAGAGAGAGAGAGAGAGAGAGAGAGAGAGAGAGAGAGAGAGAGAGAGAGAGAGAGAGAGAGAGAGAGAGAGAGAGAGAGAGAGAGAGAGAGAGAGAGAGAGATTCACACGAGGATTTGGAAGGAGGAGGAGAAGGAGGAAGAGGAGGTAAAAATACATAAAGAGGAGGAAAAAACTAATAAAAAAAAGAACCAAAAGCAGGACCACGGGAAGAAAAATTAACAAGGAGTAGCAGAAGTAAGACAAGTAGAAGAAGGTGACCCCCAACACACACACACACACACACACTCCCTCGTCCGTAACTTGCCGTGCTGAGCCAACCCGAAGCGCCAAACTCGGGGCTCCAACTCGTCAAAGTGAGCGAGAATCCGTGCATTAAAACGGCGGACAGGCGGACGGGGGGGTTGGTAGGGGCGGGGGGGGAGGTGGAGGAGTCAAAGAGAAAAAGTTGAATCGAAAGGTACGAGGAGGGAGCGGAAATGGGCAATAATGACAAAGGGAGATAGAATGAGGATGAGATAGAAAAAAAATATTCCGATGACCAGGAGCGAATAGAGTTATGTAAGAGGAGGTAGAGGTGGGAAATGTTGACATAGGGAGGAAGAAAAAGGGTGCGTGTGCAAGAAAAAAAATGCGATGATCATGAGGAGAGTATAGGAATAGAAGAGAAAAGTATATGGTGAATCGAAAGGTAAAAAGAGGGAAAAATTGAGAAGGAAGTTAGATTTGGGGAACATTGCCACGACTCGAGGCAGAAAGTGTGCAAAGGAAAGGAAAATACCGATGATAAAGTTGAATAATGAAAGAACTACGACAAAATACCTGACGTCAAGAGGTACAGGTTGTGAAAGAAAATATAGTCATAATGCATAAGGTAAAAAAAGGCTAATGGAAATGGTGATCGTGGTATAGTCCGTTTCATTCCGTCTGTCCACCAACATAGCGGGAATTTTGATGGATGTGGCACCTGCGCATTTCTAGTTCGTGAATACGTGAAAATCAACTGTTGTGATAGACATTCAAGCTTATTTTTCAATAATATATTTGGATATTTATGTGTACAAAAAACAGTCAGTCATTTGCATCGAAAATCTAACATAACAGGCACATGAAAAGACAAACTTTCATCAAACAACATAGTCACATCATGCTCGAACGATCTGTAGTTTTCAAATTCATTGATTGATAGCTCATTTCAGGTATATTAAAAGACATCTAGCTCTGCAAGCGCATGTCAATGATATTTTAATAATTTACTGCAAGTAAATTACGATTATTAATCGAAATAACATGAAATAGTAGATAATAACTGTTGAATGCGAAGATAGGCTATTTAGAATATTAGGCTACCCGTGCTGTTTACATGCAACACATCAAATTCCTTATATATAGACACTTCCAGAGTTAGATGTCACTATGTACCTGAATGAGATGAAAAATGGGTATCTGAAAGGCCATGAATCGTTCGAGTATGATCAGACTATACTTTGTGATATACAAATTATTCTTTCGTGTGCTTGTATGGTAGATTATCGATGCAAATTGGAACGTTTGCGGTTCACAGAAAAGGACGTTTTTTTTTGTATACACGAACATTCAAATATATCCCTGAAAATATAAAGTTGATCTTCACGCAATCACGGACTAACAATGCGCAGGTGCCACATGAACCTTCGTGAGTGGACAGACGGAATGAAACGGACTATAGTGTTGATGATGATGATAATGGTGGTGGTGGTGGTGGTGGTGCAGGCGGTAATGATGCTGCCTGTGGTGGTGGTGTCTGCCTGGCTGGCTGGCTGGCTGGTCTTCCCCTTTGACATTCACTTTTTTATTAGTTTTATGCATCAGCGAAAACATAATTTGTTTTTTTAATGGTGAAATTTTATTTGTCCAGCTGATGCCGCGTCGCTCGTCTGCCTGGCGTTGGACTGTGTTGCAGTGTATATTGTTATTTTATCATTTTTATTATTATCAACATTTTCATTATCATTCACTCAGCAGAATATGTATAATAAGAACATAAGGAGTCTCCAAGATGTCAGTAAGCAGAGAATGAAATCTCTTGTCAAACTAACCCCGCCTAACCTTACCCAGGAATTCATATTACTTTTTTTTTCAATTTTTGTTACGATAATTATTTTTTTATCGCTATTGTCATTATTACTGTTATTATTATTATTATTATTATTATTATTATTATTATTATTATTATTATTATTATTATCATTAGTAGTAGCAATATTTATTCCTTCTTCCTCTGTCAATCCTTCATTTGTATTTTTTCTTCCTCCCTTTCCATTATATAGTCATTTTAGTTGCTTTTTTTTACCATCATAGAAAATTTATTACCATTATCATCTATTAATACTGTTATCATTAGTATTCATTATCACAGAACACTTATCATTATCATCATTGTCAACACTCCTCATTATCCCTATATTCTCCATCTCTCTGCATCAACAAAGAAAGAACTTATCATCCATTACAATACCTTTTATTATTCATTCTTGTATTAATCATCAAAGTCCGTCTCTGTATCATTCACGAGCGCTGCAATGTATTGTCTTTGTTTCCATTTCGCATTCCATTAACCTTTGTATCGACATCCCATTCGCTACGTCACGCCTATTAACACACTCATAGGAAGGACACACGCCGCTTCCCATTCTCTCCCTCTCTAAAGCCCTGTCACGCGACCCTATACAGAGTAGTACACGGTGGGCATTTTTCCCTGAGTTAGTTGAGGCATCAAATTGTTTGTTTTCTTGTCTGGGTGAGCAACGGCGGTGGTGATGATCAACAGTGGTTGTTGTAATGATAGTGGTGGCCATGGTGGTAGTTGCTGTGGTGGTGGGGGTAGTACCAACGGTGGTAGTAGTAGCAGTAGTAGGGACAGTAATAGTAATAGTAGTAGGTAGTGGTAGGATAGTAGTAGTGGTAGTAGTAGCAGTAGTAGTAGTAGTAGTAATGGTAGTAGTAGTAGTAGTAGTAGTAGTAGTAATAATAATAATAATAATAATAATAATAATAATAATAATAATAATAATAATAATAATAATAGCAGCAATAATACGAAATAACAGCAAGCTCTACAAATTACTATGGCACCAATGCATTACCTCATCATGTACAGTCGCGATATGAAGTGATGTCGCCCCTCTCAAAATGTTTCGTACGGGAGCATTTGAAGGTAACGGAAGCGATGTGTATTTACTGTTTATGTTATAATGTTCCCTTTTAGTGATAATCTATAATACGTTGTGATGTAAAACACGGTAAAATAACATAGTAGTACCTGAATTACAATTATACATTCATTTGCTTTAAAAAATGCAACTGCGAATGTCATGTACCCGCAACGAGCTTGCATTGCTAGACCCCCCCCCTTACAGGGCCGCCATTTGGCCAAGGCCCTGTCCCTCTTTTTATGGGGGTTAATCTTAAAGGAAGGAATGTCATGTGTTGACTTCAGTACCGAAGACAACCTTGAAATGATTTAGCTCACGTCGTGTGCTTATCTTTCCAAAACAGTTGTTATACGTTGATCAGATTTAGGCGATATATATATATATATATATATATATATATATATATATATATATATATATATATATATATATATATATATATATATATATATATATATATATATATTCTGGGTCATTCCATGAACTGTCTTCTGCAGTTATTAATACACACGCACAGTATGACACGAAGCGAATGGACAGTTACTGGCATTACTTTGCGTTTTATTGATCAAGAAACGATCAAATAATAAGGTTTCACATTAAACACCTTTTATTCACTATGATGGCTTCTTATCATAAGCATGGGCACTGAAATATATAGTAACATTGCTCAGTAACGATGATGAATGAAGAATACCTTCATAGGTAGGGTTGCCATAATTATCTGAACTATCAAAATTCCGGACGTCTCTACGAACACTCGACCATAGCCTAATGCTTGGCAACGCTGCCATTAGCCTGCCCGCCCGCACCACCACCTCCATTTCAAAGCCATATTTTCTTATTTCCCCACCTTCCTCGATTATTCTATGGCACTTATAAGCTGTGGACATGTTCCACTGATCACCTCCAAGCATTAGAAGTCTACATGAAGCTTTTGTCATCGTTATATTGACCAAGAAAGGCAATGATGTTTGCGATCGGCGGCAAAGAGTGAGGAGCTTGGAGTTACAAAACACGACTATTCTGAAGCTATTTATTCTTATTTTTCCATCTTCCACTATCCCTCGGTAGTTATAGGCTGTGGGCATCTTCCCTTTATTATTACCATGCATTAGAAGTCCACGGAAAGCTTTTGCTATCGTTATGTTGACCACGAAAGGCAAAGAGTCAGTCAGGGCTGAATAATAGGTATGGTGTGCGGGCGATGACGTCATCATCATACGAGAGTATAAATTAAATAAATTACGCCATCCTAGTTTAGGATATCGACTAATTATGCATGTCCTATATATTGTGCATTTGTTAGATTTAGTGTTGCCAACAATGATCATGAAAAGATAATTTTACTTTCTGTTTGAGTAATATGTCGATAGTTGGACTTCATTTGACTTGTTCCTTGGTGAACGAAAACACTTTGTGGCAAAATATTTCGACAACTCTTCATAAGACATCATTGAATATTTTTTTTCTATTTTTTTCTAGCTTCTAAAATATATTTAGTTAAGTTATGATAAAGATACAGGAAAATAATGGTACTCTTGAAAATATATAACGATACTTGCGTGATCGAAAATAAACGTACACGGCGACATCACTTCATATCGCGACTGTACATTCATCGTGCCATATCATCACACTCCCAACATTGTTTATGCTTCCCTCCCTCCCCGCCACGACGCCTGTCGTCTCGTCAGTCCTCCTGCCACTACATTTTCCAATTAGTCATTTTTATCGTTTCTGCACTTTTACGCTCAGTTTTTTACATTGGTTTATTATATGGTTTCATTACTCCAATATCAGTTTTTTTCTGTTTTTCCCACTCGTGATTTTTGTCAAGTCTGGTCATTCGTTTTTTTTTTTTTTTATCTCTATTCTTTTTTTTTTTTCTCTTTCGTGTTATTCCATTATGTAACTCTTCAATGTAATTACTTTCTAACTTTTCTTTAACTCATTTTACTTTTTTTTTTAGGCGTTAAATTCATTACGTTCTCTATATTTAGTTCCGCGCATTTGTTGCAACATCATCACCACCACCACCATCATCGACACCTCAACACCACCAGTACCCCCACACACACACACCAGTACCATCACCCCTTTCATCATCCTGTTACCTTTCCATCCTTTAGAAACAAGAGCTCCACCTGCATACTATAGCACTGGATTCATTACTTCTATTATTATCATTATTATTATTATTATTATTATTATTATTATTATTATTGTTATTATTATTATTAATAGTATCAATTACTAAAACTGACAACCAATTCCATGTGTGTTCCATGATATATGCAAATACTCTGTGATTCAAGCACACACACACACACACACACACACACACACACACACACACACACACACACACACACACACACACATTAAACGCATTCGCTCCGCTTTCATAAACATTATGAAAACATAAAAAAAGAAAAAAGAAAAACGAGCAGGGACTTTAAAATTCACCATTGAGGCAAGACTATGAGCAAAACAGTGATACACGCAAACTACCATTAAAATCGAAACTACAAGTTGCTCTGTTAACGAAAATTCTACCTTACGCAGGTCATGTTAAGGAAAAAATTCGCCTTCATAAAACTCAAACAAAATACTTATCACAGTAGATATTTTCCCCGCTCATATATTACAAGTCATCCCTCCCTCGGCCATGCATCACAGAGGGAGAACGGAGGAAGCAAGAGGAGCACTGGACCAGGAGAGGTGGTAGGGGAGGGGGAAGGGCCGAGAGAGGGAGGAGCGAAGAGAGGGAGGGAGATGAGGGGGGTGATGAGCGGAAGCCGGCAGACAAGAGAGGGGGAGGTGGAGTGGGAGAGAAGGGGGAAGTATGGGGAGGGATAAAGGCATAGTGGGGATATCGAAGGGGAAGAGGGAGTCGTACGAAGATAAGAGGAGGGGAGTGGGGAGGTAATGAAGGGGGACCAGCTGGGGGGATTGAAGTTAAAAGGGGTAAGAAAAGTCATATGGTGGGGGAGGGGCAAAGACAGCGAGAGGGGGGGAAGGGAGGGGGAGGGAGGACAAGGGGAGGGGAAGACAAGCTATAGTTAGAGGGAGAGGCTGATCGCTAGTCATTATTACCTTGTTGAAACTCACAACATTCATACCATTATATTCATTCCGGTTTCTTTACTGCGAGGAGAGTAATCGCACGTGGTTTTGTAATGCCCCGACGAGCTTATCTTTCCATCCTTCCTATTTCTCAACACGGCCTCTGCGTATATCGAAATAACACGAGAAATTAATCAAGAGTGAGGGTATTCCCCGGCTGCCTGGGATTGAACCCGCGACCAGCGTGACGGGAGAGCCACTCCTTACCGAGTCGGCCAAAGAGGTACCCCACTGGCTAAGTGGGTTATGGGAGGCTCGTTCATCAGGCCGTCGCCGCACTACACGGCTTTCCCCCCTATGTAGATTAATTTCTGTGTGTTGACAATGTCCCTTTGAGACATAACTCCACAATGTCCCTTTGAGACATACCTCCAACTCTCCCATTTTCTATTACCCTCGGAGCATGGGCCATCCTACCTGTTACCCCTTCGGGGAAACTCAACAGAACTGCAGGAGAGGATGCCCACCGCTATGCCACCACTGTAATGCCCCGACGAGCTTATCTTTCCATCCTTCCTATTTCTCAACACGGCCTCTGCGTGTATCGAAATAACACGAGAAATTAATCAAGAGTGAGGGTATTCCCCGGCTGCCTGGGATTGAACCCGCGACCAGCGTGACGGGAGAGCCACTCCTTACTGAGTCGGCCAAAGAGGTACCCCACTGGCTAAGTGGGTTATGGGAGGCTCGTTCATCAGGCCGTCGCCGCACTACAGTTTGTCTTGGTTGTGTGCTTTATTTTCAAGCGTTTTGTTCCTGATCGTCATTTGTTGTCCTTAGTGATCCGTCAAACCACAGCTGTAACAAGGACAACCTTATAGTCCCTTGTTTTACAGCTCAATGACCCTGGTGACTGGGGAAGGTTCGTCATATTTAGAAGGAAAGCTGAAGTACCCTCAGGAATAGTTAGGCCACAGAAATAGGACGGGAATTCAGGTGTCAAGAAACAAGTCACTGAAGAACCTAAAAAGAATGAGAGAGAGAGAGAGAGAGAGAGAGAGAGAGAGAGAGAGAGAGAGAGAGAGAGAGAGAGAGAGAGGTACTGTATATATAAAAAAAATACTCAAACAAATAAAGGAATTAAGAGATTGCGTCGGGTGAAGTACAATGTTTCACCAATTTGGTTAATGAGACGAGATGAAAGACGACGCGCCGGGCAGGTTCACTCAGGCACGCACGGAGCGACACTTTGCTCGGAACATTAGCAGGAAACCTTGATGAGCTCAGGATACTGCGCTCGTTACAACATTACCGGAAGCCTTATGGACCCGGCAAGAATGACAAACACGTAATAGTTCAAAGCTAAAATAACCATACATTCATCAAAATCAACCATATGCATACGTCAGATCGACACATTATCGAGAATGAACACCACTGAATGCAGTTTCTCTAATACATTATCGAGACTTGCTTCGGCTTGTCTTAATCCCATATGACACTCCTCTCCCTCCCTCCCTCCTCTCTCCTCCCAGCAGCCGGAGGTGCGATGACTCTGAACATCACTCCCTCACGCCCACGCTCCCCGCCCCTTCACACCCTCATCAGTGTGTCAGGCTCAAGCCCCGCACACGCTACATACACGCCCGCCGCCTAGTCCCTCTCGTCAGGGCGGGAGGAAACGCGACTCACAAACACTCCGGATCACCGGCACGGCGTCAACATCACCGGCCAGGCATCTATGACGTCACGCCCGGCAGCCAATCGCAGCACGGAACAACCTCCTCCAAGTGTTACTACTTATTTGTCTTCACGGAAACCCTGAGTTTACTCCCCAGAAGGATTTAAACATGAAAAAGCCTAAAACCTCTGTAATAATCACCAATGGTCACGCGGGAAGGAGGAAATAGGGCAGGGCAAGGCTTCAGGCGGCAGGGTACTCACTCCATCCCACCCACCAGTCTCCCCTGCCTCACTTCTGGCCTAGCCTATACGCCGCGTATGATGACCTGCAAGAAACACACCACACCGTTCCTCACCTTGATCCTCGCGTAGGGTCGCCTCAGCCCGCCGCCGCCAGCCACACGTCACGCGCGACACACCCGACGGGAACCTCAACACGCACGCCACACGTACACTTCCTCACTCCGGCACGCCTCGCGGCACTCTGCTGGGCTCGGCGTGACGTCACCGATGCACCTTTGTTTTACCCACAATGCCCCGATGTTTTTGTCGACATGGTCACATTGACACCTGGGGCACTTTGGTCGCTTTCCATCGAATAATAAGTATTGCTATTGAAATTTGCGACTAAATATTTATTCCATTGCTGAGTTAAATAATAATACTAAAATATCATGGCATTCCCTACGTTACTTCTCTGAGAGTTGGCAACACAAGGCGCCTTCTCTTTACGCCAGTGCCTCGCCACTCGCTTGTTACTGCCTAATATTTCACTATAAACGAAGGATTCCTCTCCAGACTCCATGCCGAAAACCATTCCTCTGCGTGAGGCGTCGCGGGGATCACTGCACAGTGTGTGTATATATATATATATATATATATATATATATATATATATATATATATATATATATATATATATATATATATATATATATATATAAGAACATACGGACGTAGGGGTCTGCAAGAGGCCGGTAGGCCTGTACAAGGCAGCTCCTTTGAACATAAGGTCCCGTTTATCGAACCCCATCTAATATCGCTGTCCATGAATTTATCTAATCTATTTTTGAATGTGACAATTGTATTGGCACACACCACATGACTGATCAGCCTATTCCACTCATTCACCACTCTGTTAGTAAACCAATTTTTGCCTATGTCCCTGTTGAATCTGAATTTATCCAATTTAAACCCATTACTACGTGTCCTACCCGGTTCTCTTACCAACAAAACCTTATGAATATCCCCCTTATTAAAGCCCTTCATCCATTTATAAACCTCTATCATGTCTCCACGCACCCTTCGCCTTTCTAGAGAATGCAAGTTTAACTGTTTGAGTCTTTCCTCGTATGGCAAGTTTCTTAACTCCTGAATCATCTTAGCCATCCTCCTCTGCACCGATTCTAGCATTTTTATATCCATTCTATAGTAAGGTGACCAGAACTGAACCGCATAATCAAGATGAGGTCTAACTAATGCTAAATATAGTTTGAGGAAGACTTCGGTTCTTCTGTTGCTTACGCTCCTTGAAGTAAATCCCAGTACCCTGTTTGCTCGATTTTTAGCTTGAATGCATTGTGCCCTTGGATGGAGATCAGAGCTCACTAAGACCCCTAAATCCCTCTCGCACCTAGACCTGTTTATGAGAGAGTCATTTAAGCAATAACGAGGGCTTCGTGGTGCAGTGGTTAGCACACTCGGCTCACAACCGAGAAAGCCCGGGTTCGATTCCCGGGCTGAGTGGAAAAATTTGGGCGGTTTTTCCGATACCCTACGCTCCTGTCCATCCAGCAGTGAATGGGTACCAGGTATTAATCGGGAGTTGTGTCCCGTCTCCTGAGATCTGTTCCCTTCTCCTATAATTCCTTCCCCTTCTGTCCCTCTCCGGCATATGACCACAGATGTTGCGCCGACTAAACTAAACTTTCCAACTTTAAGCAATAGTTATGTGAGGAGTTGTTCCTACCTACATTCAGAATACTGCACTTCCCTACATTGAACTCCATCTGCCATTTATCCGCCCAGTCATACAATCTGTTTAGTTCGTCCTGGAGAATACTAGCGTCTTGATCCGACTCAATTACTCTACCGATCTTGGTATCATCTGCAAACTTACTGACATGACTTCTAATTCCTGTATCTAAGTCATTGATATAAATAATAAACAAAAGTGGACCTAATACCGAGCCTTGTGGGACCCCACTCGTAGCACATCCCTAGTCAGATTTTTTACCATTGATTTGTACTCTTTGTTTCCTATTGCTAAACCACGCCGTAACCCAGTTCAAAACTTTACCCTCTACTCCGTGAGCCTGTAATTTAAGCAACAGTCGTTGGTTAGGAATTTTGTCAAACGCTTTACTAAAATCAAGATAGATTACATCATAATTTTCATCTATGTCTACCGCCTCAAATACTTTATTGAAGAATGACAAGAGATTGGTGAGGCATGACCTAACTTTCGTGAACCCATGCTGCGAGTAGTGAATTAAGCTATGTTTCCCTAGATGCTCCCGAATGTTCCTGGCTATTATGGACTCCAGCATCTTGCCAATAACCGATGTTAAGCTAATTGGGCGATAGTTTGAGGCAGCTGACCTGTCCCCCTTTTTGAAAATCGGCGTCACATTAGCTACTTTCCATAGGCTGGGGACATAACCAGTATTTATATATATATATATATATATATATATATATATATATATATATATATATATATATATATATATATATATATATATATATATATATATATATATATATATATATATAGTTCACTTGCATGGTTGATTTCTTTGTGCAAGCTTGTTGGAGACAAAAAGGATTTTTCTGATTTGGTTAGGAAATTACTGTATTTACAACAACAGCCTCAAGTTCTGGAGTGGAGAAGATTTTTTCTTCAGTTGGTCTTGTTCATGCTAAGCTTAGAAATAGGTTAGGGACAGAAAAAGCTGCAAAACTCGTTTTCATTTACAAAAGAACATAACCTAGGGTCATCACAGAAAGCCTGTGGTGAACTTGGTGAGCTCCATAGTTAGGTACAGTAAAGTAAGGTACTTAATTGAAGATTAATGCATGTGTAAAGACCTAGTCAACGAAGACTACATTTTGCTGAAAAAGTTTATAAAATCCTTCAAATATTTTCTGGTACTTAAATTTAGGAATCAGGAATCATACATCTTAAACGAATTCTATCTCCTTAATTTACATAAGTATTTACCATATGTATTAAATTGATACATAGATTAGGCAACATAGATATGGTATCTCTTCTCCAGGATAGGCCTAATTTACTACTCAAAAATATTTCAAGGATTAATTCATCTCAGTTATCAGTTCCTACTTATAAATATATAATAATGTAGGATTTTTTTGGGGGGTATATACCTTGAAGAGAATAAATGAATCATTGCACATGAATAGGTCGTTTTACTTTACCATCTTTGGAGCACATCATTTAACTTATGGAATACTTTTAGTAAAAAAAATAAATAAATAAAATAAATAAATAAAAAAAATCAATGATTTAATCATTTGATTAAATCAATCAGATTTAATCACTGCCAACCCTAATAAATATATATGTATATATATATATATATATATATATATATATATATATATATATATATATATATATATATATATATATATATATATATGTGGTGGTGGTGATGGTGATGGTGGTGGTGGGAGGGGGAGTACACGGGACAAGGGAAGCTATCGAAGTGGGTGTGTTTATGGATGTGGACGAGCGGAGGGAAGGGGGGAAAGAAAGAAAAAAAATCATTGTACTACTGACAGGATCTGCGCAAACAGTCTTGACATTTATAGGAAAAAGCGCAAGTAACCGAGACACCAAGAACACCTGACTCAAATAATTGTATCTGGCACTGAGTAGGTTATGCATTCCCTCTGCGCAGTGGTTAGCTTCCTTGACTACAAATCTGCGGGCCAGGGTTCGAATCCCGGCCTTGGCAGTCGGAGTGCAGCCCACCTAGCTGTTCATCCTTCTCTTCGGGATGGTCGATGAATGAATATCTGGGGAAAGCTGGGGAAGGCAGGATGTGGAAACCCGGATGTTACACTGGCCCTGTGTCGGGGTAATGAATTTTTATCCACCACAGGCTCAAAGGACCAACGGGACGGAGATGAGCACCGCCGCCACGCGCAGCTGCAGGATATGCTTTCAACTTTACCTGTTGTTGATTAATTCCCACCTGGGTCATCTTTTTCTTCTCTTTGTGCCGCCATTACAGAATGCATATAGATTCCCTCGAATCAGTACACGAATGAATGATTAAAATGCTCCAAGGATTTAGATTTTACAGCCAGAAAACAATTAAAAACCTTAACTTACAGTCTTTTCAAAGGCGTAGACCTCGAGGAGATGCAAATGCGGTTTCTGAAGAGATTAAAGGGATTGGCAAGGGAGTTCCTGATGAAACACGTATAAAAAAATGCACTGAGAAAAGATCAAACAACAATGGATACAGATTATAGATGAATTTAGGTTGAGGAAGGAAATGGCAAAGAATTATTTCACGACCAGGTGGTGGTAGGGGAATGGAACAAAATGGGCAGACACCATTGAAAGATTTCAGTAGAGGTTAGACATATTTATGGCTGGGCAGGGAGTTTGGTGAATCGACCATTCCCAGGAGGCGCCGTGTGTACGCCGACTGGCCTCCTGTGGTCTGCATATATCCTTATGCACCCTCCTGTATATAGTGGTCATGACGATGGCCTCGCACACTTCGGAGCTTATTTCTCCCTATAGTTATCTTGCGCTGGTTTAGCCTAGAGGCCCCCCTCCCCCTTCCCCTAAGGTAACAGTGGGGGGGTCTTCTTGGTTAGTTTGGTGTAAAGTTACTACAGAGACCTTAGCGACGCACTGATTTGCGCCCTTAAAGGTATGCCATTCAGCTCTAGACTCGGGACCATGCAATGTCAACTCCACGCTACCCAAAACGGCGTGTCCGAAACCGAGGTGACGTGTTGAATGGAATTCCTATACACGTGTATCCACTACCTGGACCAATGGCAAACAAAACCCACTACGAGCTCCTGGGCGTGAAGCCCGAGGCCACCCTGCAGGAGATCAAGAAAGCCTACCACCGCCTCGCCCTCAAAATTCACCCTGACAAGAACCCGAATGACGCGAACGCTAAGACAAAATTCCAGCAGCTGCAGCAGGTGATGGAGACGCTCTCCGACCCCGATTCACGGGCCCGATACGACGCACGGATAAGGAGCACGGCCAGTCAGGCCAAGGCTCCGGGGAGGAAGCCTTCCTACTCGGCCTCTTCTTCTTCGGCTTCCTCCTCCTCGTACGCGTCCTCCTCCTACCACTACTCCTCCTCCTCCTCTGCAGGCTCCTTTTCAACACCGAAATCTAAATCAAAATCGTTTCACAAAAATAAACAGAAAAGAAACAAGGAAACTGAAGTAGGCTCGACGGCCTACATGTGGCACCTCCTATTTCCCTTCAGATATAAGACGATCGCAATAGACAACACCTCGCCCAAGGAGAAGAAGGCTAGGAAGAGGAAGCGGTACCGACAAAACAAGAAGAAGAAGTCGTCGTTTCACTAAGAAGGGACGACGGGATGGCAGTCAGGAGTGAGGCATCAGGAAGGCTTTCGAACCTACATCATTCTATCAGTTTCTCATTTTCCTTTCTTACTAACTCATATGTTTCCCAGTTCCATCTCTTCCCAAAGTCAGACCCAGTATATACGTATATACTTTCCCTGTGTCGGAGTATTCATTAATGTTCTTTCTATTACGATATCCTATTTTTACTGTTATTGGGACTTAGAGTAAAGCAACTTATCAATATCAATTCATTTTTTTCCATTGATTTTCTCGGGTTGTGTAGTGCGCTGTTGCTTCGTGTGTCCCAGTGAGCGCTGTGCTTGCTTCCCTTCATATTCCGAAGCCGTGTTGTATGTCTGGTCATTTTTCAGTTCTCTGACGGAAGTGTCTTAATCTGTCGTCAACTGTTCTTTACTCTTTCCCCCAGCACTTTTATTTTTCTTTCTCTTACTTTTCCTCCTGTTCCATGTTTCCAGACTCCTGTTAGCCATAAGATGTCTTGATTTACCATGACTTGCAACATTTTAATTTCCTTCCTTCTGCCTATCGTTCTTATCAGTATTGCTGGTACTGTTCTTCTTGTTATATTCATCTCCATCCTATTCCTCACCTTCCCACCCATCTTCCCTTCACGCATGAATGGCGTTGCTGTTGTCTTCGTATCCTCACTTCGAGTCCAGCTAACGGCCCATTCAGTTCTCGAACTTGCCGTTTTCTTGTGGTTCACCGCCCCGCTGCTTGGCCCCGCGAAGACACACACTCAGCCAATCTCACCGAGGCGAGACCTTGCTTAAATGACACTCTCATAAGTAGGTCTGGGTGCGAGAGGGATTTAGGGGTCTTAGTGAGCTCTGATCTCCGTCCAAGGGCACAATGCATTCAAGCTAGAAATCGAGCTAATAGGGTACTGGGATTTATTTCAAGGAGCGTAAGCAACAGAAGCCCCGAAGTCTTCCTCAAACTATATTTAGCATTAGTTAGACCTCATCTTGACTATGCGGTTCAGTTCTGGTCACCCTACTATAGAATGGATATCAAAATGTTAGAATCGGTGCAGAGGAGGATGACTAAGATGATTCAGGGGTTGAGAAACTTGCCATACGAGGAAAGACTCAAACAGTTAAACTTGCATTCTCTAGAAAGGCGAAGGGTGCGTGGAGACATGATCGAGGTTTATAAATGGATGAAGGGCTTTAATAAGGGAGACATTCATAAGGTTTTGTTGGTAAGAGAACCGGGTAGGACACGAAGTAACGGGTTTAAACTGGATAAATTCAGATTCAACAGGGACATAGGCAAAAATTGGTTTACTAATAGGGTGGTGGATGAGTGGAATAGGCTTAGCAGTCATGTGGTGAGTGCCAATACAATTGTCACATTCAAAAATAGACTAGATAAATTCATGGACAGCGATATTAGGTGGGGTTAGATACACGGGAGCTTAGGGTCAAAGGAGCTGCCTCGTACAGGCCTACCGGCCTCTTGCAGACTCCTGCGTTCTTATGTTCTTATGTTCTTGTGTCTGTCGTTTATCGCTCGGCCTGACCCAGAGAAAAGGCGAAAAGAGGAGGCATACAACACGATGATGGGGGAATAGTTTATATGTTCTTATTGTGGTATGTATATATATATATATATAAATATATATATATATATATATATATATATATATATATATATATATATATATATATATATATATATATATATATATATATATATATATATATATATATATATATATATATATATATATATATATATATATATATATATATATATATATATATATATATATATGTTACGCTCAATGTGGATAATTGCTTAATGTGAACATTAGGCAGAAAATTGCCTATTGTTGACATTAGGCAAGCTATTTGCTTAATGTCTACAAATTGTCAATATTAGGCAAAAAACTGCCTGATGTTCACATTATGCAGCTCAATTGTACCCAATGTGAATTGCTTTAACAAAATTTGCGTAATGTTAACATTGTGAATATTGTTAGAGACTTACGTTAGCATATATTACGGTCGATAAAGAAACAGTTTCAAGAATTGCAATTAAATACAATAAACAAATAAATTCATTGAATGATCAATAATAGAGATTAAAGTCAATGAAGGATATCTCAAGGCTGAGTGAAGGCGACTTAGTAATTTTTGCATGATCTCCCCGGGTGACATCGCGAGTTACATTTAAGAATTTTTCTTAGACAACTGCATCGTCATGATGTGCAATGAGTTGTACACTGACACTTTGTATATCCTTGCCCGCCAGTGGCTCTTGCTGTTGTTGTTCTAATTGATAGGCAGACATCAGGAACCTCTTCTGCTTTTATCAGAGGCTGTTCGATTGCACTCAGGTCTGCAGCTGTAAATTTTGGTCCTAGAATTCCCTCCCGGCAACCAACAGTGTATAGCCCATCTTGTTTCTTGATGACGACTACTAACAGATTTATGGGATCTGTTGGACCACGATCCACATCCGGTACCCTCAGCGTAGCACACTGACCGATGGACAATGGTCTAAGCAGGTGTTTGCCGCGTCTTGTCATCCGTGCTGCTGCCTTAGATTGTCCTTGATCAGCCAAAGCACGGATCTTTTGGAAAGTTGAAACTACTGTTTCTGTCTTTGCCTGTGCCTCTGCCCCTACTTCTGCCTGTGCCTCCGCCTCTGTTTCTGCCTCTGCCCCTGTTTCTGCCTCTGCCCCTGTTTCTGCCCCTGCCTCTGCTTCTGCCTCTGCCCCTGTTTCTGCCCCTGCCTCTGCTTCTGCCTCTGTTTCTGCCTCTGCTTCTGCCTCTGCTTCTGCCTCTGCTTCTGCCTCTGCCCCTGCCTCTGCTTCTGCCTCTGCCCCTGCCTCTGCTTCTGCCTCTGCCCCTGCCTCTGCTTCTGCCTCTGTAGGAAGTTCAGTGTCAGCATTTTCAGGTTCTTTTGACTCCAGAAATGCCTCAGGGTCTTCCTCGGTAAATATCTCACGAAGAGCTGTACTTGGCAGGATAGATTATTATAATCCAACCTGCGGATCTTGTCCAAACGTAACTTTGAATGGGCTGTGGCAAGTTGTTTCATGACGGCTGATATTAACTTGCCATTGAACAACCTTGAGGCCTACTGACCACTTCCTGCTGTTATTTTCCTTCATCCAAATGGTCAGTTTGTCCTGGATGACACCGTTTAGACGTTCAACAGCGCCTTGGCTTTGAGGATGACGTGGACGTCCAGTCACCAGCATTAGCTCTGGCCACAGCACTGCAAGCTCAGCGATGATGGCATTAACAAACTCCCGTCCGTTGTCTGACTGCAAAATAGCTGGTGCTCCAAATGTCAAAAAAATGTCTAGAAGATTCGCTGCAGCCTCTTCTGCTCTTTTTGTTGTAAGTGGACGCAACACGCAGAATTTGGTAAAGTGATTTACAAATGTCATGATGTACTTGAAGCCTCCATCTGGCAATGTTTGAAAATTTATAAGATCGATCTGGCATCTTGAATATATATGATGACTGCGTATTGGTTTCATTACCAGACCCTTTGGAACTTTTCTGTTTCTTTTTTGATGGCAATGCTCACAAAATGAAATGTGCTCCTCGCTTACCCTGTTCACAACGACTCTTAATGATAGATTCAAGGCTTCGAGCAACATTCTTTGAATCTCCAATTCAGCGATCGTAGTTCTTCATTCTATTCACATCAGGCAAAATACCATTGCCTAATCTGAAAGTCTTGCTGAAAGTCAACATTATGCAGGTAATTTGCCTATTGTAAACATTGTGCAAATAGCTTGCCTAATGTCAACAATAGGCAATTTTCTGCCTAATGTTCACATCAGGCAATTATCCACATTGAGCGTAACATATATATATATATATATATATATATATATATATATATAGAGAGAGATATATATATATATATATATATATATATATATATATATATATATATATAGATATATATATATAGAGATAGATATATAGATATATATATATATATATATATATATATATATATATATACTCTCTCTCTCTCTCTCTCTCTCTCTCTCTCTCTCTCTCTCTATCTCTCTCTCATTCACACCTGACCTCTGCTGAGAGAAGGTCGTGACTTCACCTGCTGCGCCCCACAACATCGCTTGCCCTGTGTTTTTGTCGTGCTCTTGGGCGTTTGTGTGTTCTCGCTTGTGGACCTTGTGTGTTGCCTGTGATTTCCCGACACGTGTTTGGTGTGTGTTCGCTTGTGGTTTCTGCCTGTGGTTGCCTCTGTGATTTGTGTTTCCGGTGTTCTTGCGTGTGATCTGGCTGTCTCCGGGTGTTCTGCGTGGGTTTCAGAGTGATTCAAGTGTGTTGTGTTTCCGGTGTTTTTGCGTGTGATCTGACTGTTTCCGGGTGTTCTGCGTGGGTTTCAGAGTGACTCAAGTGTGTTGTGTTTCCGGTGTTTTTGCGTGTGAACTGGCTGTTTCCGGGTGTTCTGCGTGGGTTTCAGAGTGATTCAAGTGTGTTTCAGAGTGATTCAAGTGTGTTGTGTTTCCGGTGTTTTTGCGTGTGATCTGGCTGTTTCTGGGTGTTCTGCGTGGGTTTCAGAGTGATTCAAGTGTGTTGTGTTTCCGGTGTTTTTGCGTGTGATCTGGCTGTTTCCGGGTGTTCTGCGTGGGTTTCAGAGTGATTCAAGTGTGTTGTGTTTCCGGTGTTTTGCGTGTGATCTGGCTGTTTCAGGTGTTCTGCGTGTGTTTCTGAGTGATTCAAGTGTGTTGTGTTTCCGGTGTTTTTGCGTGTGCTTTTGCTGCTTCTAAGTGTACTGCGTGGGTTTCAGAGCGTTTTGAGTGTGCTGTTTTGTTTCCGGTGTTTTTGCGTGTGATTTGGCTGTTTTCGAGTGTTCTGCGTTTCGAGTGTGTTGTTTCCAGTGCTTTTACGTGTGATTTGGATGTTTATAGTGCTCTGCGTGGGTTTCAGAGTGTTTTGAGTGTGCTGTTGTACTTCCGGTGTTTTTGCGAGTGACTTGAGGGTGTTTAGTCGTGCTTGTGCTTGGGTTTCTGAGTGTTTCGTGTGTCCCGAGTGTGACTTTGTGTTCCCGAGTGTCTCACGCGTGATTTGGGTGTGTCGACAACCCACCCTTTGACTTCCTGAGAATTCAATCTGCTCCTCCTCATTACACCCTCTTTAAATCCCTAGAGGATTAACACTTCCTACACCCCTTTCCCTCACCTCACCGCAGCCCCCCCACCCTCGCTCACCTCACATCCCTTTTGCTCCTCCTCATCCCCTAGAGGATTAGCCCTTCCTACTCCTCCCTCACCTCCACATATTTCTAAGCCCTTCCCCCCTCACTCACCTTACCTCACATCCTATTTACCCATCCTTTCACCCACCTTCCCTCGCCTCTTTCTTATCCTTTCTTGTTCTCACACACCTCACTCACCTCACATCCCTTCCTACTCCTCCTCTCTCCCACTTACCTCCTTTCCCAAACTCCCTCTCACTCATCTCACCTATTTCCTAACCCTCCTTGATCTCACACACCTCACTCACCGCCTCCCTTTCCCCTCTTTACTCACCTCACATCCCTACCGACTCATCCTCTCTCCAACCTCACCTATTTCCTAACCCTCCTTGATCTCTCTCACCTCACTCACCGCCTCTCTTTCCCCCTCTTATACTCACCTCACATCTCTTCCTACTCCTCCTCTCTCCCACCTCACCTATTTCCCAACCCTCCTTGATCTCACACACCTCACTCACCTCCCTTTCCCTTCTTTACTCACCTCACATCCCTTCCCTCCTCCTCTCACACACCTCACCTATGTCCTAACCCTCCTTGATCTCACACACCTCTCTTTCCCCCTCTTTACTCACCTCACATCCCTTCCTACTCCTCCTCTCTCTCACTTTTCCTCCATTGCTAAACTACCTCTCACAAACCTCACCCCCTTTCCTAATCCCCTTCACTCTGTGTTTTTATCTCTTTCATTTCAGCTAAGATGGCGCCTAAGAAGTGCAGTACTTGTAACGGTAGCTTCTCAGCTCACTTTTTTACAGGGCGTTCTGCTGTCTGTCGACTGTGTCTGTCCAGGCAGCATCTCGAGACAAGACTGCAGGAGCAGGAAGAGAAGATGGAAGAAGGCCAGAATAAAATAATAGAGCTTTCTCTCACCAGGCAGCATCTCGAGACAAGACTGCAGGAGCAAGAAGAGAAGATGGAAGCAGGTCAGAATAAAATAATAGAGCTTTCAACCACTGTTGCCTCCTTGCAGGAATTCATCCAGGCTAACGTTGCTGTGGTGCCAAACCCTTCTCCAACCGCCCCCTTGCCCTCAGCGGTACCGTCGACACCAGCGGACAACACCACGCAACGGGAGGATGCTAGTGGCACCGACCATGATGGCTTCACCGTCGTGAATGGAGGAGCCAAGCCAGCCAGACAAGCGATTTATCCTGTTCATTGCTTCAACAGGTTTGCCATTCTGGAGGAGGAGGACGAGCAGGAGAGCACCTTCCTGGTGGGTGACTCCATGATTCGCCAGCAGGTCGTTGAGTTCTGCGGCAGAGTTCCTCGTCGAAGACGGAACTATTGCTATCCTGGTGCTGGGATCGACGACATAACTGCTGCTCTTGAGGAGATCTCCCCCCAGGCTACTAATGATTCACTGTTTGTTATTCACACAGGTACGAACGACGTCACCACGACCCGGTCTGAGGAACTCCTGGAGAAGTACCGTAGGCTCATCCAGCAGTATAAGACTAAATCCCCTAACATTTTGATTTCAGGAGTTCTACCACGGACTTGGGCGGAGAGCGACTTTTTCAGTAAGGCCTTCAGCCTAAACAACCGCTTACAGACTCTTTGTAGGGAGCTTGACGTGGAGTTCCTAAACGCATGGGACAATTTCTATGGACAAAATGAGCTCTTTCACAGGGACGGATTGCACCTTTCTCCCATCGGGGCAGCCAGACTCGGAAGGCTCCTCAACGAAGCAGTGCGTGTCATCCGAACAAAAAACGAGTCACGGCCACGTCCCTCCACCCCGCCCGTGTAAATAGACGCCGTGCATCACAACAAACCCGTAACCGTGATCCCGCAAGTACCACCACCTCTATTACCAAGCCTCTGTGATGTCTTGCTTTAACAGAAAATTTTGACATAATTGCTATAACCGAAACATTTATCGACACCACAAATATTGATTTAAGTTCCGAATACAACATAGATGGCTACAGACTCTTCAACAAAGATCGTGTAAACCGTAGAGGCGGTGGCGTCGCCCTTTATGTCAAAAGCTATTTGCAACCCACTGACAAAACACCGGGAAACAGTAACGTTGAACATTTGTGCGTGCGAGTAAACATTGCAAAAGTCAACTTAAATATATCTGTCACCTACAGACCTCCCGGGCAATCACTCGATGACGACCTTGAAATGTACAGCGTCTTAAGGCAGTCACTTAATAACAGCGACTCACTGATATTAGGAGACTTTAACCTCCCCCATATCGACTGGGCGACACTGTCAGGTACAGAAGGCGAGTCACATAGAATGATCGAGTTTCTAGAAGAAAATTATCTAAGCCAAATGGTTTCTGAGCCAACTCGACAAAATAATATACCCGACCTTGTTATAACAACCCAAGATAACCTAGTCAGTAGTGTCACGGTAGGAGAACACCTCGGTTCTTGCGATCATAAATTAGTGCGCGTCGACATTAAAGCTCAATCATCAGTGACTGAAAATAAAGTAAAGGTGCCCAATTTCAAAGAGCTAACTTCGTAGAAATGACAAAACTAACAGAAATACAACTATCAGATGACGGCAACGTAGATGAAGCCTGGCTAAGCCTTAAAAATCACTTACTCACTCAGCAGAACACATTCGTCCCCTTGTGCGAGAAGCGAATTAACACTAATAAAAGCCCACCGTGGTTTAATAGCGAAATTAAACAATCAGTCAATGAGAGAAAATTGTTTTACAGGTTAAAGAAAGAACAAAGCACGCCCGAAAACATTAGACTTTATAATGATGCCAGGCGAGGAGTAAAAAGACTAGTAGGTCAGGCAAAGCGTAGATACGAAGAAAATATTGCAGCCAACTGTAAAAATAATCCGAAATCTTTCTTCAGTTACATAAACAACAGAAAGGCGATCAAAAGTGGTATTGGACCTTTAACAAACAGCGACGGTGCACTAGTGACTGACAGCCAACACATTGTAAACCTCTTAAACAATTACTTTTCCTCGGTGTTTAATACTAACAGTCTTCCTCTCGCTACCACCAACACCAGTACTATTGCCTAATTTTGAAATAACAACCGATGAAGTCCTTAAAGCTCTCCATTCACTTAAAACAAATAAAAGTCCTGGACCTGACAAAGTATATCCAACTCTGCTGAAAGAAACAAAGAGCGAAATACTCTCCTCCCTCACAACCGTATTCAATATGTCCTTGCGACAAGGCATCGTCCCTTCAGATTGGAAAAAGGCTAACGTGACACCGATTTTCAAGAAAGGAGACAAAAAAGTACCAGGTAATTACAGGCCCATTAGTCTAACTTCGGTTGTAGGTAAGCTACTTGAGGGCATAATTAGAGACAAAATTGTGAATTACCTTGAAAGCCACTCATTGATTGGGGACTCACAACATGGCTTCCGAAACAAAAGATCCTGCCTATCAAACCTATTAACCTTTTATAACGACCTCTTCACTGTTTATGACGTAACCAAATCACTGGACGTAGTCTATCTTGCTTTCCAGAAAGCGTTTGATAAAGTCACGCATCATAAATTACTTTACAAATTAAAGCAAATAGGTATTGACGGTCAAGTAAACCAATGGATCGCGAATTGGTTGAGCAACAGACAACAAAGAGTAGTGATCGACGGATTTAACTCAGAGTGGGCGCCTGTCACTAGTGGCGTCCCTCAGGGCTCGGTCCTTGGCCCAGTGCTCTTCATTATTTACATCAACGACGTGAATGTTTGACTCAATAACCGCATTAGTAAATTTGCAGACGACACAAAGATTGGCAACTCGGTTCTCACTGACGAAGACAGGCAAAGCCTCCAAGAGGATTTGCACAAAATTTCAGCTTGGTCGGATAGATGGGAGATGCCCTTTAACGTAGACAAGTGCCAGGTCCTTCATGTTGGAACGAGGAATAAGAAGTTCGAATACGAAATGCGCGGCGTTAAACTCAAAAGCGTTCAATGCGTCAAAGACTTGGGGGTCAAAATCGCGTCAAACCTCAAATTCTCACAGCAATGCATCGATGCAGCAAATAAAGCGAACAGAATGTTGGGCTTCATTAAAAGAAACTTTGTATTCAAGAATAAAGATGTAATACTCCCGCTCTACAACAATTTAGTCAGACCCCACTTGGAATATGCGGTACAGTTTTGGTCTCCCCACCATGCAAAGGATATTGCTAAATTAGAAGGTGTTCAGCGTCGGGCAAGGAAAATGATCCCTTCCTTGCGCAACAAATCCTACGAAGAAAGGCTTTCTACCCTTAACATGTTCTCTCTTGAGAAACGTCGCCTCCGAGGAAAACTGATCGAATGTTTTAAAATACTTAATGGTTTCACGAATGTAGACAGATCAACATTGTTTATGATCGATGACACTTTGCGCACGAGGAACAATGGCGTAAAACTCAGATGTAGACAAGTAAATTCAGACTGCACCAAATTTTTCTTCACCAACGTTGTAGTTCGAGAATGGAATAAGCTTCCACCGTTAGTGGTCCAGTGTAACACGATTGACTCCTTCAAAAATAAGCTCGACCGTCACTTCCTTCAACTTAATATCAACTAGAGTAGAAATGCAACGTTTTGGAGTCTTCTGATTAATGTAAAATCACTTAGGTTTAAGGACAGACCACCAAGTCTGGACCATGGGGTCTATGTGGTCTGATTTTCTATGTAAATCTGTCTATGTAAATCTCTCTCTGTCTCTCTCTCTCTCTCTCTCTCTCTCTCTCTCTCTCTCTCTCTCTCTCTCTCTCTCTCTCTCTCTCTCTCTCTCTCTCTCTCTCTCTCTCTCTCTCTCTCTCTCTCTCTCTCTCTCTGTGTTGTGTGTGTGTGTATATATATATATATATATATATATATATATATATATATATATATATATATATATATATATATATATATATATATATATATATATATATATATATATATATATATATATATATATATATATATATATATATATATATATATATATATATATATATATATATATATATATATATATATATATATATATATATATATATATATATATATATATATATATATATATATATATATATATATATATATATATATATATATATATATATATATATATAGTGTACACCCTCATGATGACTTGTACGCCCCACGCCTGCATGATCACTACCGCCGGGGAGACACATCATTCACAGGCTTGCCAACACTGCTGACACACATAATAATGCGGCCCTTATAACCTTGAAACCATGTCAAACAAAATTACTTCCCTCGTACACACAATCAGGTAGGTATTCTTCCATCCCAGGTGTCGTGAATCAGACAAAAGTTCCTGATATTCCTTTAATAATTACATCCCTCAATTAAAACCCGGCACCTCATCAACCATGCATAAACAAAACAATTATCCCGCACTACAACAGGTGTCCCCCCCCCAGGTGTCGTGGATCAGGCGCCAGGACCTGCACGTGCTGACCACAGGTAACTTCACGTACACGACGGACACGAGGTTCCGCGCGCTGCACCTGCCCGGCTCGCCCTTCTGGAGCCTGGAGGTGGACCGGCCCGCCACCACCGACTCCGGCCTCTACGAGTGCCAGGTGTCCATGCAGCCCAAGATATTCCGCCGCTTCAGGCTCAGCGTTGTGGGTGAGTGGAGGGGCGGAGGGGGGGTATAGGGTGTGTGGGTGTGTTTCGTGTGGAGGAAGGGTGGGTATAAGGTGAAGAAGGGGGTTACATTTTTTTTTTTTTTTTTTTTCCATTAGCTGGGCTATTAGGCCATGGGTAAAGGGTGAGTGGGTGTGTTTGGGGAGGGAGGGATGGGCACAGGGTGTGCACGAATGGAGAAAGGGTGAGCACAGGGTGTGAGGGTGTGTTGGAGGTGGAGAAAGGGTGAGTGAGGTGTGTGTGTGTGTGTGTGTGTGTGTGTGTGACACACACACACACACACACACACACACACACACATACACTGGTGGGGTGCCTCCTAGTAGGAAGACGGGACGGGAGGGGGAAGCGCTTAACTTACGTGAACTGAACGTGTACTAATTACAAGTGTAGTCAGTCCTCCCTCTGGAGATGGCGGCTCCGGGGGAAGAAACATGTAAAAATGGACCCACAAAAATTTACTTCCCCGACTCTTCCCACGTAGCCTTGTTTCTCACACAGATTTGTGGGAAATTCCCATGAAGTGGCAACACTGGACTGTGTGTGTGTGTGTGTGTGTGTGTGTGTGTGTGTGTGTGTGTGTGTGTGTGTGTGTGTGTGAGGGGGCGATGAGATGGCATGATGAAAGGATGGGCATAACCTCACAGAAGACTTAGAGATAAACAAGGCAACAGAGGGGGAAGAGAAAGATAAATGAGGAAGAAAATATATAGGGCGAGAAGATGGGAAGTAAAGAGACGTGTGAAGGTGGTGAGAGGTGAAGAAAGGAATGTTGTTTGACGAAGAGATGGATAAGAAAAGAAGGGACAAAAGAGGAAAGGAAAATAAAAATAATTAAAAGGAATGCAAATGAAAAGATAAAAAGTAAAAGAAGGAAGGAAAGGTGAAGCAAAAATTATGCGTCAGGAAGAAAAGGAAAGAAAAGAATGAGGGAAAAAGAGAGAGAACAGGAAACACAAGGCTTGGAAGGAATGAAAAAACAGAAAAAATTACTAACAAGGAAGAAAAGATAAAGAACCACGGGTACAAAAAAAGAGGAGGGAATAAACTAGGGAAATAGTGATAAGAAAAAAAATAATCAAGAAGGCAAGGAATTAAAAACAATAGAGCTGAGAAAAAAAGTGACAGGAAGAGAGAAAGCAAGAGAGAGGAGGAAAAAAAGGACAGGCCTAAGGGTGGAGTGACGGAGGAGGCGAGGTGTGGCGGCAGAAAAAGGGAGATGACGAGAGGCTGATGGATGACGATGGCGTGAGGGATGGGGATGGAAGGAAGAAGAAAGGGAGACTGGATGAGGGATAGCACGAGAGGAATGGTTAGGTTACAAAGGAAAGAAGGAGAAGAGAAAGAAAAGAAGATAAGAGACAAATGGAATGGGGAATGGAGTGGAGGGGAGAAAGAAGGTGGATGGGATGAGAGGTAAAAGGAGGGATGAGGAGGAAAAAGAAAGGTTAGGTTACAAAGGAAAGGAGGAGAAGAGAAAGAGAGGAAGATAAGAGACTAACAGAGAAGGAATGGAGCGGAAGGAATGGAAGAGGAAGGATACAAGACAAGCCTGAGGAATATGAAGGTATGGAAAGAAGGGTAACAATGGAGATGAAACAGAAGAATGATAAATAAGATGACGAGTCTAATGAAATAATGGGAGATAAAGGAAAGAGAGGAGAGGATCAGATAAAGAGGAACAGAGAAAAGTGTGATGGTAGGAAAAGGGATGTGAAGGAAACTATGGAGGAAAATATACGATTAAGCTGAAAATAAAAATAAAAAGAAAGAAAAAGGGATATGGAAACAGAGGAGAGAAAAAAGGAAGGATACAGAGAAGAGTGAAAGGAGAGGGAGAAAGTGAACGATGACGAATGTGAGTAAATGAAGAAAGGAAACAGAAAGGGAGATTTGGAAACAAAAGGAGAGAAAAAGGAAAGAAAAAGGAAGACAGCGAATGCGAGGAAATGAAATAAGGAAACAGAAAGGAGAAATAGACGAAACTAGACGGAAAGAATAAATGAGAAACGCAATGAAACAGGAGAGAGAGAGAGAGAGAGAGAGAGAGAGAGAGAGAGAGAGAGAAGGGCACAGAAACAATATATGCGAGAGAGACGGAAGGAAGGAAGGAAGGAGAGAGAGGGACGAAGGAGGGAGGGGGAACCGTGGTAATTAAATAACTATTCCAGTTTACTTAAATTACCCATTATATATATTTACGTTTTCTATATTTATCATTTTGTAACTTTTTTTACTTTTTTCACTATTGTAAATGTTATACTAATTTTTTTCTTTTTTTTTCTTATTTGCACAATTTCTCAAATTATATAACATTTTTTTGTTTTGATTGTTGTAGGAATTTTTTTTCACTTTTCCAACATGATCTCTTCTAGTTTTCACTATTCTTCAAAAAAAGTCGTCTATTTACAATTTTAAGTACATCAACTCGTTTCAATATTTTCTTTTATTATTATTATTATTATTATTATTATTATTATTATTATTATTATTATTATTATTATTATTATTATTTAGCCTAGCTCCACCACCACCACCAACAACAACATATCTTGAGCGCCAGTCACAAGGGTGTCACGGGCACCAAATCCCTCCAGTGTTTCTCTAACTCATCCCCAGCCTTTTCTTCCCTCGCCGAATAAATCAAGTCATTCCTCTCCCTCTCTTCCCTCGCCCTTCCCGCCGCCCCCTTTCCCTTAGCCTCTGTTTCTCCTGCAATTTCCTTTACTCTTCCCTATCTCAGTTTTCAGTCTCTCTCTCTCTCTCTCTCTCTCTCTCTTGGTTCTATATAATCTGATTTGCTATTACGAAATCTTAATTGTTATTCTCTCTCTCTCTCTCTCTCTCTCTCTCTCTCTCTCTCTCTCTCTCTCTCTCTCTCTCTCTCTCTCTCTCTCTCTCTCTCTCTCTCTCTCTCTCTCTCTCTCTCCAGTTCCCGAGTTTGGTTGTTATCTTCTTCCCCTTCCTCCCTCATTTATTCATTGCCTTATCTTCGTTCCATTTCCTTATTAATAAACACACACTCGCCTTTATTCTCTCTCTCTTCGTGCTTCTTCTGTTTCTCCAATGTCTATATTTCTTTGCTTTGTTTCTTTTCTTCTGCGTTTACCCTTATTTTGTATCATCATAACCTCTCATTGATTGTAATATTTCCCTTTTCCTTTTTCATTTCACTCTTTTTTTTACTTAATTCCCTTCTAAAACACCTCCTCTTTGCATCATTATTCTCTTTTGTTTTCTTCTTTTTGTAACTTTTCCTTTCGTAGCTCTACTGCCAATTATTTTTTTTATATATATTTTTTTCTTTCATTCTTATAGTCTTTTAAGCACCTGGATTTTTTTCCCATTCTCCTCGTCCTCTTCGCTCTCCGTCTATTTCTTCTTTTCTTTTTTATTTATTTATCTTCCTTACATCTCTAGTCTTCCTCCTTTCCTTCTTCTTACATTCAAAATATACTTTCTCTGACCTCTCCTATTAGTGTGTCTTCTCCTTCCCCCTTTGTCCATCATCCATCAACGCCTTTGTTCCCTATCTCCCTTCCTCCTAGTTCCTTCTTCTTCCTCTCCCTAATCACGCTACCCTCACCAACACTCCCTCTTCCTCCATTCTTCTTCCTCTCCCCTCCTTTATTGACCTTTCCTCCACTTCCCTCTTCCATCTTCCCCATTTTTCTTACCCTCCACTTTTTGTCGCACACCTTCGCCTCGCTTGTCTTTCTCTGCATTTCCTTCTCGTCTTCTTCCCCTCCTGGTTATGTTTTTCTTATTTTCTTCCTTAATTCCTCTCTGTTTTCTTTTGTCTGGCTTCTTCCTCTTTCTCTTTCGTTCTGTGTTTTCAACTTCCACTTCTTTTGCTGTTTATTTTTCTCTCTTTTCAATGTCCTCCTAACTTTTTATAGTTTCTTCTTCCTTCCATTTTACTGTTCTTTCTTTCCATTCTTTCCCTTATACGTACCTTTTTTCTATCTCCTTTTCCATCATATTTACATTTTTTTTCTAGTCGATAACGATTTCATATTTTTTTCGTTTTATCTTTCGTCTCATCTTTTTCATTATTCTCATTCTCACCAAATTCAATAATTATTTATCATCCTCTTGTCTTTCGTTACCCATACATTCCATTTTCCATTTTCTTTTCTTATTCCTCAATAGTTTTTTTATCTCCACATTCACGTTCTATAGATTCACCAACCTTCTCTCCTACCTATTAATCTTTGTCTTTCCTCCTCCTCCTCCTCCTTCTCTTCTTTTTTTCTCTATTTTAACCTCCATTTGGCCTGTTCGCATCCGGGCGTTTTGATGCCTAGTACAACATTTTTTTTTCCTAACTTCCTTGGCCAGAGGGGTGACAGCTATTTTCCAACGCCAATTTGCAAAGAAAACTTTACCCTGCCATAGGAATGACATAGCATTAAAGACGTGTCCATATAACATGATTAATTGTGTTGTAACCCGCAATCCAGGGTCACACAGGGGCGACGACACACTGTTTGTATTAGTGACACTTGACTTAAAATTCTAGTACTTTAGGAGTATTTAAAGGAGTTCGTAAATGGGGTGATGAAACGGTGTCGCCTTTCTTATATGTATTTTATTCTACCTTAATACTACTTAATATTACAGAGGGTAAAAATATTGTTTAAACCAGCGACTGGCTTACTAGACTCAATGAGTCTTCAGGTTTTCTTTCACTATTGGTTACTGACGTTAACACTGGTATAATATTGAGTAAAAACTCACACAATAAAGTATCATAGAAATATAATCCTAAGTAAAACTAAGATAATAGAACACAATAGATATGTTAGATACGCTTTCCTCTATGGTACCACATTACTCCATACTCACAGTAGCAACGATGAATGTTCTACCCATGTTGTCTAGGGAAGGACAACTGAGTGTCCAGCAACGAACAGAGTGCTGGTTGATCTGAGGTCAAGCCTGGAGAAATGCTTCTTATATAGGCAGACATCGCGAGGGTAATACGTCAGGCGTGTGAGTCATACATCAAACTCACACCGAGCTCATACAATAATCTACCTAACCGACATGCTTAATTCACGCGGTGACGCAGCTTTGTTTTCATAACATTTTGTTCCGCGGTTGATCGTGTTTTGGCCGCGGTTGATTGTGTTTGGCTTAGAGATAAGCGGGTGCGTTAATGGGCAATTACAATTGTGTATAGGTTGGTAAATGAACAGTGCGTGGGGACAATCATGTCTTGGAGTCCGTGTTGTGTTTTAGCGGTCGATACCGCTGTTGTCATCGGAAAATATTGCCGGTGAAGATGATGATGACACGAGTGGTGTCGCGGCTCGCGGGGCACCACATACCCCCCCCGTTAAAATCACGCCACGTCCTCGTGGCACAAAGCGTTCCGCCCGGCGGACGACCATGGAGGGCCAAGACGGGGATGGCGGGACCGTGGGGGAGGAGTCCCGCTAGAGACGGGACCTGAAGAGACAGAAGAAGGCCACCCCACCGGCGATGAAGACGACGCCGAGGAGGAGCAGCCACCCCCACCAAGGGAGGAAGGGGTCGAGGGCGGGGACCGGAGAGACGGATTCCTGGAGCGCGTGAAGTGCTGGAGGAGGTCCAGCAGGGGCCAGAGACGACCCGGGCGACGGCGGCGGGGAGGGTAAGGGGCCAAGGGAGTCCTGGCCAGGAGCGATGAGACCACGTCACGTCCGATGTGGAAGGGGGCGCGATGAACCGTCAGCGGGGCGTCACCGTCCATAGTAGCAGAGGCAGGGAGGCTGAAGGCGTCGGAGTGGGCACTACAGCCCATACCGAGGCTGAGGAGTCCCGTCCCGTTGATGGTCTGCCTGTATTTGGAGACCGGGCTGTCCGGGCAGACCATGGTGACCACCTGGGGAGTATCGGTAGCGAAGACCCAGCCCGCAGGAGACGGGATGAAGACCGGGGGGAAGACTCTGAGGAGAGACTTAGAACACAGCGAGAGGGCGTCTGGGCGATCGAGAAAGAGAGCGATCTCGCAGCGTTGGACAGAAGTCGAGTAGACAGGGGCGACAGGGGGACATACATAGAGCAGGTGGTGTTTAGTACAGCGGTCCAAGGAGTCTAAGAGCATATAGTGAGTGCGGTCTTCAGAAACCGCAAGGTAAGTGGAAAGCGTGTCGGTGTGCAGAAAATATGGCGTGCCATCAAGATGAAAAGGCAACGCGTCCATTTTAAACACATCGAACACGTCAGAGGGATCCCCTTTCATGGGGATTTGTAAGTAGAAGTGAAGGGTTCCTGAGGAAAGCGTACCTTTATAAATAACCCTAGAGACATCTCTATACAATGCTAAATATTCATGTGCTGCAGGGAAAAGTAAGCCTGGGTAATGGAGTGACGCATTGCTGAGCACACGAAATAGTACATCATTCGGAAGGAGGAGAGGGGAAACCTGCGTTTGGGACAGCTGCTGAAGGCCAAGCTTGAGATTCAGAGTATCATGATTTAGGTCACTAAGTGCCAACTGAATGAGAAGGATAGTCTCCAAAATACGCATTTCCCCTTCAATTTGCAAGGGTTTTAGTGAGAACTGACGGATAATAGCTGAGGCCAAAGCCGAGGCGGACTCTAGACGGGAGATGGCAGAATGAATATGACGGAGGTCCCGAACTGTGGCGTTGAGGACTTCCTGATGGAGGTTAAGTTGACGTCTCTCTTCTGTGGACAGAGTGTAGAGCTGGGAGAGCTTCCAGTGTATCACATCTATTTGGGCCTGAGTGGCCGTACCGAAAAGGAGGTTTGCTACCGAGCCAAGGAAATCCACGGCTCCTCGCTTCTGGCGAGTCCGAAACGGGCTTCCATCTCTACCACTCATAGCCGACAGAAAGCTGTTAAGATCTTTGAATAACTTCTCAAACTCAATGTGAAAAGAGTCTAGAGTGCGCCTGAGCAGACCAACAGTAGGGAACGATTGATTCATATGTTCAATCGACCATGAAACTTCCGCTGTTAGATTTGCCACGTTGATGAGAGGACGTTGGATGTCGTCCGTCTTGATGACGACGGGGACAACATAGTACCGTCCTGTCAACAGCATCTTAAAGACTGGGGAGAAGACGAGGCCGGGACGAATGGGTTGCTCCAGGAGGATCAAGGGAAGACAAGGAGAGGTCAACACACAGGAGCTGTAATTATAGGGGGAAGCACTGCGTTGGTCGGTGGCGAGACTCCAGAGGGCCGTCCATCACATTGGGGAGAAGGGGGTACCGTATTGGAGCGTAATGAGCGACTGACACAGGGCTCTGAAGGAGCTGAGGGAACCAATGAGGGGACCTCTGAAGCATCTGAGGAGACAGGAGCCGGTGAGGAGAGCTCGGAAGGAGCTGGAAGGGACAATGGCAGCGGCTCCTCGGGGGAATAAGTCATGGGAGTGGGTCCACTTCTACTACTTGATCAGGAGAGGGTATGCACGCCTGACATTAGGAGAGTCATGGAAGCCAAGAGAGTCCTCGTGAACGACCTGAACATTATTTGTGTGAACTGTCTTGATCTTACCACCTCTAACATGACGCAGTCGTAAGACTACAGGGCTTATTTTTTCTAGCACCCTAAAAGGTCCATTGAACAAGGGCTGGAGCTTCTTTGGTTCGCCCTTTGTACATACATGCCTTAAATAGACCCGATCTCCTACTACCACCTGTTTGGGTTTGGATTTCCTAAACATTCTTTCTGACTCCTGCCATCCTATATCTATATTGGTCTGACATAGTTTATAGGTCCGCTGCGCGACACTAGAAGTAAATGCTTTATAGCTGTCAACATCATAACAAGGTTGGAGTTTATTCTCAAGCACTTCAAAAGGAACATTTGGGTCCCGAGAGAAAAGCAAGAAAAATGGTGAATCTTTCAGAACACGATGGTAGGCAGTGTTGTAGGCGTGTGTTGCAACCGGAAGCATTTGGTCCCAGATACCACGATTGTCCTCGCACAAAGTTCTCAAGATATTTATTAAGGTGCCATTAGGCCTTTCTATCACACCGTTTGCAGACGGGTGATAAGGAGTTGTCCTTAGATGATCAATCTGTAACAACTGAGTCAACTCTCGTAAGAGAGTGTTGACGAACTCCTTTCCTTGATCCGTGACTAGAATCGGCGGGATGCTGTGTACACAGACTACGTTCTTGTAGAACGCAGCTGCCACTTCCTTGGCTGCCTTCGTACGAAGGGGGGTTGCTACCAAGAAGCGTGACAGGACGTCTATCACTGTCAGTACATACCTATAGCCTTCGTCTGAAACAGACAAAGGTCCGACAATATCCATATGGACTCTGTCAAACGGTTGGCCAACCTCTGGATACCTCATAAGTGGAGCTGGCGGGGATCACCTCTTCTTAAACCGACAACAGACAGGACAAGGTCTGACATATTGCTCCACGTCCGCCTTCATTCCCGGCCAGTACGCAAACTTGCGACAGCGTGCCAACGTAACCTTAGTGCCTCCATGCCCTGCAGGTAGCATGGAATGCGCCAAAGCTAACGCGTTAGGAATGTAGCTTGGTGGAACGATAACCAGTCTTTTCTGCTTGTTGTATTCATCGCAAACATCGCGGTAGAGAATGCCGTTCTCTACACACTTCACTAAGAGGCAGTTTTTGCAGTGCCTCTTAGCTGCATTTAACGTTACATTGCTCCTCTCTGCAACCTTTCTCTCATCTCTCTCATGTACGTTACCACCGGTGGTTTGTTCAAAAGCATGCTTCAATTCTCTCAGTTCAGGATCGCGATCCTGGTGCTCCATGAGTCCAGCAAGACTCCAATGGAGAAACTTATCCTGTTTGTCATGTCCCTCCGGAGAGGCGACAGACATGTCCTGTCCACCCGTAAGGGTGACAGACATAATTCGAGCATCAATTCGCCTTCTATCACGTCACTCTCCTGATTCCTAATCCTTGACAAAAATCTGCTACCATGTTGCTGGAGCCTGGGATATAATCAATACTAAAGTCAAATTCTACTAGAAGTGTCTGCCAGCGTGCAACCATGCTGCTAGGTACTGTGCTTTTTAACAGCCAAGTCAGTGGTATATGGTCCGACAGGATGTGTATCATATAACCCAATATAATGTGTAGGTTAGTACTGAGGCCATAGATGACTGCTAAAGCTTCTCTCTCTACCGCTGAGTAGTTACGTTCTGCTCCATTCAGGGTTCTACTAAAATATGCTATGGGACGTAAACTACCATTTTCATCCTTTTGTTGCAACACACCACCTATTGCCTTATCTGACGCATCTGTGGTGAGATTGAAGGGCTTCCGGAAATCCGGAAAGGCTAAAACAATGTCAGTCGTTAGACTGTTCTTTAGTGTGCTAAATGCATGCAATGCCTCTTCATTCCACTCCAGATGTGTCTTATCATTCTTGGTTACTTTCCTCCCTTTGAGTAAATTATTAAGTGGGGATGCTATCTTGGCAAAGTCTTTAATGAATTTCCTATAAAAGTTAACCAATCCCAGGAAACCTTGAAGTTCTTTGACTGTTTTCGGAGGAGTGAGTTGTTGCACCGCCTGTACCTTTGAGGGCTGAGGCTTCAAGCCAGAAGCACTAACAATGTGACCCAGATAATCTACTTGCTCTTTGAAAAGGAACACTTATCTAGTCTTAAGGACAGGTGAGCCTTCTGCAGTCTGTCCAAGACGGCATGGAGGTTCTTTAGGTGATGGTCCATGTCTTTCCCTTGTACTATCAAATCATCAAGGTATACATGTACAATTCTTCCTGTCAGACCTATGAGAACTTGATTCATGATCCGTTGATAGGCTGCAGGTGCTGTTTTTAATCCAAAGGGACTGTAGTGAATTCATAGAGGCCATAAGGTGTCGTGAAGGCTGTCAAGTGTTTAGATTCCTCTGCCAATGGGACTTGGTGGTAGCCCTGGCGCAAATCAAGGGAGGTGAATACTTTACTTTCCCTAACTGTTGCAAAATGAGGTTAATGTTAGGGAGTGGATGTTTGTCATCAATCAATTCATCGTTCAGAGCGCGGAAGTCGAGACAAGTCTGACTCCACCATCCTTAGCAACAGGGACTAGAGGTGCGCTGTAGGGTGACGCACTAGGGCGTATAATACCCTGGGCCTCAAGGTCCTTGAGCTGAATCTCTATTTCTTTATGATATTTTACTGGTATTGGGTATGGCTTTTATATATAGGCTTGTCATTTTTAGCCTTAAAGTGTGAACATAATAGGGGTAATAGTGAGTGGCTCGTTTTTAGAGCAAACACATCAGGATACTTGCAGGTTAAGCCCTTCAGACAGCAATTTTCCCGTTGTGAGGGTAAAATAGCTCGTCTATCAGCTTATCGAGTACCATCTGCTTACTTGACTGGGTGACAGGCGGCTTTGTAGCTGTTTTGTGACAGCCGCTACACATTCATTAGTCGATGATTGATAGTATTCTGGTGACAAGAATAAATGTGTCCCATAACTTCACCTTTTGGCATCTCAATAGTTTCTTAAGTTGGGTTAGAATAGGGAATGATGAATTTAACGTTGGTTTGTTTGACGTTAGGAGTTAAGGTTACTAACCCGTGAAATAAAAATGAAGAAGGGATATCATTGGACCTTGGGAGAAATAAGGCTTGCTGGGCTCTGCCAATCTCTGCCTCCAGAGTGACATACCCTGCCGTGCCTGGTAGCAAGGACGCCACGTTAATAGCGTATGCTTTCACTGGTACTTCCTCCATCTCGTCTAAAGTAGGTTTAAGGTCGGTTAGTCAATCTTCTGGGTACGGGCTCATATCGTCCGCAGCCAGGGAATGAACTTCCACTGGGTAGGCGCCCACCATTACACTAAACTGCCCAGGTGTGGCCAGCGGTGCAGCTACCACATTTTGTCTCCACATAAATTCTAGGCCCAACAAAACTGCTGTTGGTAACACTATACCTTGTGATATTACTACAAACTTTTCTATAATTTCTCCGTGCCCAAAGTCTACTACTACTTCGGCTATTCCTTTATTAGGGATTGGAGTCCGATCTACCCCTTGTATGGAGAGAGGTTCTGTAACTATCATCTTCCCACCTACCTTCCTAAATAAATCTTCTTCTATTAGGGACGCTCCTGCTCCTATGTCTAGCATTGCGTAAACCATCTCCTTTTGTGCATTAGCGCCTACGCACAATCTCAACGTGAGGGCGTTGGTAGGGCCGTGGACTGCCGCAGCTACTCTGGGGTCGTGGGTGTTTTTTTCTGCTCGTGGTCAGGGTTGACCCAGGAGCTACGGGGTGAGGGACCGGCCGTGTACTCCGGGCGCCAGGCAGCGCAAGGCGAGACAGGCTGACGCCTGTTTCGAGTGGGCTGGTACTGAGGGTACCGAGAGCCCGTTGGTGGGTGGTAGGCACCCCTATACTGCCTTCCATATGTGCAATCGCGAGCCATGTGTCCTACATACCCACAAGCATAGCATGTGGGTGGCGTGGGCGCGTTCCCATATGGGCTTGTAGGTGGCGCGGCGTGCCGTCCTCCCCTTTGGGGTATCGGGTAACGTGACTGGCCTGGAGGGCGTGGAGGACGGGCTTGTGAGACATGTTTGGGTCCGGATGCCTGGGTGGAACAGACGTTCAGCATTTTTATTTCTTTGGCGATATCGGCATCGGATAGCTTCGACTCTGGATAAGCTTTAATATACTCATACCCTTTCTTTAATACCTTCTGTGGGTCCCCCTTTTCTTCCTCCGTTAGGATGAGTAAGAGGGCCGGAGGGAAAGCCTCTCTGAGCCGTAAAGCGGTTATCTCAGTTAGCAAACTGGCATTGTCAGGCTTGAGAGCGATCAACTCGTCTCTCAATGTCTCCAGGCGGATGAGGAAGGTGCGGATGTTTTCTCCTGTCCGCCGTTTTGCCTCTCCCAATTCTTTCTGGAGGACCGAAAAGGTCCTTACTGTGGGAAACACACGTAGGAAGTCTTCCTTTACTTTTTCCCAATCCTGTCCACATCTAGTGATACAACCGAGGAGATGATCGCGCTGCTCCCAGGGCATATTGTTTGGCTAACTCAATCTTTCCGGTAGTGTCCCAATTTGCCTGTGTCCGGCTTTCAATATCCTCTATCCATTTCTTTGCTAGCTTATGGCATGGGAGGTTTGGTGCTTTGCTACTTTTTTCTTCTCCACCACAAAAATATAAGAGTCCCTGCACTCTACTAAAATCATTCAAGGTATGACGGCTAAGTAGCGTGACAAGATCATCATGGGCAAGGGTGATCGATTTTCCATCTTCTTTTTTGGGGGGAGGGTTCTTGCCTTCGTCTGGCATTTTTTAACTCTAAAGTCTTATTCCGTAATTCCAAGAATAACTGTCTTCTCCCTCGCTTTCGGATGTGGACATACACCAGTACAATACCAATATAAATCGCAAGTTTCACCACAAGTTTCACCACATGTTTCACCACATGTTTCACCACATGTTTCACCACCCCACACCTGACACCAATGTTGTAACCCGCAATCCAGGGTCACACAGGGGCGACGACACACTGTTTGTATTAGTGACACTTGACTTAAAATTCTAGTACTTTAGGAGTATTTAAAGGAGTTCGTAAATGGGGTGATGAAACGGTGTCGCCTTTCTTATATGTATTTTATTCTACCTTAATACTACTTAATATTACAGAGGGTAAAAATATTGTTTAAACCAGCGACTGGCTTACTAGACTCAATGAGTCTTCAGGTTTTCTTTCACTATTGGTTACTGACGTTAACACTGGTATAATATTGAGTAAAAACTCACACAATAAAGTATCATAGAAATATAATCCTAAGTAAAACTAAGATAATAGAACACAATAGATATGTTAGATACGCTTTCCTCTATGGTACCACATTACTCCATACTCACAGTAGCAACGATGAATGTTCTACCCATGTTGTCTAGGGAAGGACAACTGAGTGTCCAGCAACGAACAGAGTGCTGGTTGATCTGAGGTCAAGCCTGGAGAAATGCTTCTTATATAGGCAGACATCGCGAGGGTAATACGTCAGGCGTGTGAGTCATACATCAAACTCACACCGAGCTCATACAATAATCTACCTAACCGACATGCTTAATTCACGCGGTGACGCAGCTTTGTTTTCATAACATTTTGTTCCGCGGTTGATCGTGTTTTGGCCGCGGTTGATTGTGTTTGGCTTAGAGAGATAAGCGGGTGCGTTAATGGGCAATTACAATTGTGTATAGGTTGGTAAATGAACAGTGCGTGTGGGGACAATCATGTCTTGGAGTCCGTGTTGTGTTTTAGCGGTCGATACCGCTGTTGTCATCGGAAAATATTGCCGGTGAAGATGATGATGACACGAGTGGTGTCGCGGCTCGCGGGGCACCACAATTGGAATACATTTGGGCATAACGAAGCTATTTCCCATGCTATAGGATAAAATCCCTCATTACCTAATTGATTATTCTGCCAGTGTGAACCGTAGAGCGAAGGACCTGAGATTTTATCATTTTTCAAGTCCTCTACTCAATATTCCCCCCCTCCTCTTTACACCCCTTACACACACTACCTCTTACACCCCACACCTGTCACCCCTCATCTAACTCCTTCCCCCATCTCCCCCTCCCGCCAGTCCCCAGCGCGCGCATCACCGGCTCGAGGGAGATCTTCATGAAGGCGGGCAGCGACATCAACATCATGTGCGTGGTGAAGGGTGCCATCAGGGGAGCGCCCGTCACCTGGTACCACGTGCTGCCCCGCGACCCACGTGACTACACACCTGGGGATGGGGAAGGGGGAGGGGGGAGGAATGGGTGAGAAGGAGGGAAAAGATGATGGGCTCAAGCGGAGAGGAAAGGGATGCTGTGAAAGTTACGCAATGGATAGGGAAGAGGAGAGAAGGGGAACGAAAAAAGATGAGGAAATAGACGGGAAGGGGAAAAAGGGAAAAGTGATGCTGGGGGGACTACAAGGGGAGAGTAGATGCAGGGAAGGAAAGAAAGGTGAGGAGAAGAAAGGTTATACAGAAGAGAGAGAAAGACAGATGAGGAAAAAAACGAATGAAAGAGAAACAGAACAGAACAAAGACAAATGACGACAGAGAAGTTAATACTAACAGGAAAA
>NW_026111524.1:135000-155000 GCF_024679095.1 Eriocheir sinensis
CCAGCAAACTCCTTCCTTGACCGTAACTTTCCTGGACACATATCATAGGGATCAAATTAGTTTTAAATTGTTTCTCTCCCTCTTACACTTTTTTCCTTTTCTCTCCCCTCCCTCCTTCTCTGTCCTTTCCTTCCTCTATTTTATCCTTCTTTCCTTTTAACGTGTTATCCGGCAATGGGAACAGCAACAACAACACAAGCACCACCCTCACCACCCGAGACAGGGCGTTCCCCGCCACCAGATGGATAGTCTGGAGCACCGCAGGAGGTCGGCACCCTCACAGTGCTGCACAAGGCCCAGGTACAGCACACACCACACCTCGCGGCCCTCGGAGTCCCGTGGAGGAGGTCAGAGCGAGCTACGAGAGCGGTAGCGTCCGGTGATCTTCTCCTCGAAGTCCCGAGGACCCGTACGCTGAGGTGTCAGCGGGCCTTCACCTGTGCCACAGCAACATTGCGGAACGCCTTCAAGGCCGAAGTGGACCTATCAGGCCTGAGCACCCAGCGCGTAAAGACAGCTGCCCATCTGTGGTGTCGCGCACGCCCCCTTAAGTGACAGTGTCTACGAACAATACGGACTTCAAGGGGGGCCACACCCACACTAATATAAAAGAACAAACTATTGGGCAAGCTGTAGAATAGGTGCCCTTATGGACGAGGGCTTCTTTAGCTTGTGACACCCCATGCCATACTAATAGGATTTCATCTATGTGCTTTTGTTTAAGGAGAGAGAGAGAGAGAGAGAGAGAGAGAGAGAGAGAGAGAGAGAGAGAGAGAGAGAGGTCAAGTGTGTATTCCTCATCCTCTTTCTCCTTTTCTTCGTCTTCTTTTTTTCCTGCTTCTAAAATAATGAGTTATTCATTTCTTTCCTATATAGAACGTTAAAAAAATATTGATGTAGATTTTCTACGGTTTTTTTTATCCGCCCTTTATTCCCTCATTATCCTGGCTTCACATTAATCAGTACTTCTAATTTCAATTCTAAATTATTGTTTTCGGCTTTTCTCATTTTCTCAGCCTCTCTCCACCCACTGTTATTACCCTCATTAACTCCCCGTTTCATCTCCTTTTTTTAAAACATCAAAACCCATCCATTTCAACTCGTTTCTTTTATTCCTCATCTTTCTCAAAGTTCTCCTCCTCCTTCTGTTCGTCCTCTTCCTTCTCCTCAACGGATCGGAGCCTCACCAATCCCTTCCTATCACTATTCTTTTTTTTTTTTATATGTAGCCATCACGCCTTTCCCTCCTCCCTCGCCCTACAAACAAGACAGTGGAGACTGGAGACCAATCCCATTTACTGCTAATCTTAGTAGCCTCTCAGCGTCCTCCCTGGCAATCACGCCTGTCTCTTCTCCCTCGCCCTACAAACAAGAAGACAAGTATAATGTCTACCACAACTCTATGTCCTCTCTCCTCCCAGCAGCCAAGGAGGAGCTGGTGGAGATCAACGCCGGGGGTCGGGGCGGCGTGCAGCTGGTGACGGACAAAAACTCGGGCACCAGCTGGCTCCTGCTCACCCACGCCACCTGGAGGGACGCCGGAAACTACACGTGCGCGCCCGTGCACGCCACGCCCGCCTCGGTGTCCGTCCACGTGCTCGACGGTGGGTGGGCGTGGGCGTGGAGGGAAGAGGGGGAGAGGGTGCATGTGTGTGTAAAGCCCCGTTCACACTGTGCCGACTCTGGGCCACGACAACCCACGACTCTAGGGTACACGAGGTCTTGGGTGTTGATGTGAAAAGGTCGGGCATGTCTTGAAAGAGGTCTTGAGACTGTTGCCGAATGCTGCGCCGACGTCGTGACGGGAGTCTGGAGTCGTGAGGGTTAGCATGACATGCTGGCAACTAGTTGGCCGAATGTCCCAGACAATCGGCATGACACCAAAACCCCAATAAAATCTCCCCCCCTTCTTGGAGCGTGGGAACCAACTTGTCAAATGGAAAAGTCGCTGGGTTGTCGTGGCCCAGAGTCGGCAAAGTGTGAACGGGGCGTAAGGAGAGGGGGTGTAGTACGTTGGAAGGTGAGGAAGGTGTGTATGAGGGGGAGGGTTCATATTTTTGCTTTCTATCTTATTTAGTGTTACTTTTCTACCTTTGTTTAACGTTATATATTTCTCCCCTTAGCATTTCTTCCCGCTATCTTTTTTCCAAGTCCAGGTTGCGTCTGCCCTGTGTGACCCACTACTGCTGCCTTACTCTCACCTACTATTACTATTGTTCCCTGTGTGACCTACTACTGCTGCCTTACTCTCACCTACTATTACTATTTGTTCCCTGTGTGACCTACTACTGCTGCTGCTGCCTTACTCTCACCTACTATTACTATTTTTCCCCACTCTTCTATCTTGTTTCTGTTCTTCGTGTGGCTGTACGAGATCTTGCTATGGGAAGAAAATATCATAAAATCCTTCCTTCCCGAACGTTATGTATTCCACATCATTCTTCGTTGTTCTGTTTCAATTATCTTAGTTCTATTTATTTCGTTCACTATTATTTTTCGTTTTCTTTTCAGTATTCGTTCTCTCTCATGATCACTATTTGTTCTCTTTCTCTCACTATTCGTGTGTACTACTGGCCACTTGCAGACTCCTTACTTTCTTGTTTTTATGTTATCTCCTTTTTGGTCTTTAAAACATTAATTCTTCCTTTCCTCATCAGTCAGACTCCTTACCGGCCACTTGCAGACTCCTTACGTTGTAATGGAATCTCCTTGTGGTTTTTAAAACAATCCTTCCTTTCCCCACCGCTGCGTGCCCTTGATCCCCGTTCCTTTCCCCCAGAAGAGGCTCCAGCCGAGCTCCAAAACGACCCCAAGCCGAGCCGGGCCCAGACGTCCACCCAAGGAACGCCAGGCCTCCCGCTGCTCCTGCTGGGGCTTCACCGTCTGCTGGGGCGCAACAGGACGAGAACGTGGTGCCTCTGGGTTTTCCTGGCTGCCTGTCTAGGGTTCTCCAGCGTCGCCAGGGGTACGGGTGGCCTTCAGGACGTCTCTCAGACTAGTAAGGAAGCCAAGGCATTGTTGAAAGTAGCCGCGAGGGAGGAAGGTGGTTTGCGGATATCCTTTGCTTCTACACTTCCTCCTCTTCTCTCTTTGCATCCTACACTTCATTTTCGCCCTCCCCATCCTTCGTCTGATATACTCCACCCTTCTCCTCATCGTTGGAATCCTACACAACCTCTTCCTTTTCTTCCTCATCCTCCTCCTCCTCCTCCTCCTCTCGAAGGCACCATGACAAACCACTCAGTTCCGACGCCCACGTGCTTTGATCTAACCCCCTTCCACCACCTCCTCCTCCTCCTCCTCCTTCCCTTTCCTCACCCACGCTTCCTGCAGTTTCCCCTCTCACACCTTCCGCCCTCAGCTCTAGTCCAGGGCGGGGCGTGTGGGAAGCGAGGCGCGGGGGACGTAACGGCGCGTTGGTTGTGTTGGCTGTCTGCCGTGATGTGGTGGAGTTGTGTTGCGGTGGTTGTGTTGGTGCGGGTGTGTTGCGGCGGTGTGTTGGTGCGGGTGTGTTGCGGCGGTGTACTGGTGCGGGTGTGTTGCGGCGGTGTGTTGGTGCGGGTGTGTTGCGGCGGTGTGTTGATGCGGGTGTGTTGCGGCAGTGTATTGGTGCGGGTGTGTTGCGGCGGTATATTGGTGCGGTTGTGTTGCCGCGGCGTGTTGATGCGGGTGTGTTGCTGCGGTGTGTTGGTGCGGGTGTGTTGCGGCGGTGTGTTGGTGCGGGGGGGTGTTGCGGCGGTGTGTTGATGCGGGTGTGTTGTGGCGGTGTGTTGGTGCGGGTGTGTTGCGGCGGTGTGTTGGGGCGGGTATGTTGCGGCGGTGTGTTGGGGCGGGTGTATTGCGGGGCGTGAAGAGGAAAACTTTGCATCTATCGTGTGTGTTGTCCCTCCTCCCTCATGCATGATTAAAAATGTGTTGCTCTTTCCTGCTCTCTTGATCACGCTACACACACACACACACACACACACACACACACACACACACTAACTAACTATGTACAAATTTTAAGGTCGTGTGTACAGTAAATTCATCAGTCTGTACCTTTCCACTTCATCACCCAGTCACGTGAATACATAAATGTTCATATATACATACATACATACATACATTACATAGGTACATACATACATACATACATACATACATTACATAGGTACATACATACATAAAGTCCCTAGCCAGGCAGATCGAAATAAATGGAAAGAATGAACAGAAAATCACGTAATCGGTTAGTATGTTTTTTTTTATATATACACTTGATAATGAGACGCAGATCACACGTGTTTTTTCACTTGTTTTTTTATATGGGGGGTAAAAAGTGAACGTAAACAAGAGATTTTAAATTTAAATGATAAAACGATGAATGTCAAGATTAAAAGAGTGGACGAGGAAAAGGTTATGAAAGAGAAAAAAAGTGAGAACGAGAAAAAGTGAGCACAAGAAAAAAAGTGTTTGACAAATAAAAGGTTAATGATAAGTAAAGAATAAGAGAAAAGAAATGTGTGGAAACAGGAAGATGACTGAAAAGATGCTTTCGGGAAAAAATACTGTGAAAGGTAAAACATACAAAACAAGGAATAAAGAAGAAAACTTAGCGATTGATGAAAAGGTTGATGAGGAAAAGATGGACAGTGAAACAGGTGACAGTGAGAGAAAAGACTGATAGAGAAAGAGACGAGAAAAAAGGTGAACGCGAAAAAAAAATCTGAAAAACGGCAGAGAAAAATTGGAAGGGAATAGAAGGATTCGCAAATATAAACGAGAATACCAATAAAGTTAAAAAGAAAAAAAGGGAGTAAAAGTGTAAACTCTAAAAGGGAAGAGTGTGCGGGGATGAAATTTAAGTGCAAATGTGATCAATTATTCTCGGTTTTGTGGAAATGCGATAAAGATAGAAAGGATGAAAAAAAAAAAAGAATACTGAAACCCATAAAAATGGAGGATGTGAGTATCAGAAGATCGTAAACATCGAATGAGAAAAAAGGAAGAAATAACCGAAAATGACTCCCGTAAGGTTGAAATAAAACTGAAGAAAGGAACAAGATGGAAAAAGATGAAAAGACTGAGAAAAAATATTGAAATTGTATGGAATGACCGAAATTTTTCAAAAAGGGAGCTTCAGAAAAGGTGTGAGCAAGGACAACAAGTAAAATTCAATGAGAAAAAAAATCCTTGAAGAAAAATGTGCTCATATGTAATTCAACTGTTATTGTGACCAATGATTCTGAACTTTGTGGTAATGAGATAAAGATGAACAATGTAATGAACGATTGAAAGTTATGAAATGAGAATCTCTAAAGAAATTGGTAATGTTAGGACTGACTCGACTTCGAAACTTCGACAGATGAAAATATATATAAAAAAACGGGAAACTTACGCAAAAGGAAAGTGAAAAGCATATGAAGACATTTTAGAGAAATTAAAAGAAGAAATAGATAAAATTATCCAGAGGAAAAATGTGCAGATATTGAATTGGGCTTAATAATGTGTAAAAAGTTTCTCGGCTTTGTGGAAGTGCGAGAGATGAAAACAAGAGGACTGACACACACAGAAAAAAAGAACAGATAAAGTTAAACTGTTAAGACGATCAGTGACTCACTCTCTGTTGGTGGAGATGCGATAAAGATAAAAAAAAAGAATGAAATTGTTAGTCGGAGTATGCTGACGAATTCCTTGTTCTCGGATACTTCGTGATTTATGATAAACAATGAAATAAAACAGGAGGAAAAAGTTTAATCAAGTGTTTTGTACATTAATCGTCGAAGCTGTAATCCATCAGAGAGTAAAACCAAAACGGCGAGATAATAATAAAAGAAAATTACAAAGTGGATGAGTTACCGTCTGCAATTATTCATTTTCTATTAATTAAGTGATTTCTGTGGGAGGGAAAATGTGAAAGAAAATTAGCTGGTTGCTCTCTCTCTCTCTCTCTCTCTCTCTCTCTCTCTCTCTCTCTCTCTCTCTCTCTCTCTCTCTCTCTCTCTCTCTCTCTCTCTCTCTCTCTCTCTCTCTCTCTCTCTCTCTCTCTCTCTCTCTCTCTCTCTCTCTCTCTCTCGTGACCACACATAGGCTACACACAATATCGTTTTAAAATATGCATCCTTCCTCTTTATCTCCTCCTCCTCGTGCTCCTCCTTCTCCTCGTGCTACTCCTCCTCTTCCTCCTCCTCCTCCTCCTCCTCCTCCTACACCCGCTCCCCGAAACTACCATTCTCTCCTTCCCTCTCCTCATGTTCCTACTTTTCTACATACTGACTCTTCTTCCTCCTTCTTCCCTTTCTCTACGTCTCTATTTTCCTCTCCTTTTTCTCCGTCACTCCGTCCCTACTTCTTCTCTTTTTGTCTTTCCTCCTCCTCTTCTTCCTCCTCTTGTTCCTCTTGGAAACTCTGGTGTTCAAGGACTCTTAATGCCATGGAAAGAGGAACCGTTGGAAGAAAGAAGAAAACCAAAGAGGGAGACAGAAAAGGAGGGAGAGGAGGAGGAGGAGGAGGAGGAGGAGGAGGAGGAGGAGGAGAGAAAGAGGAGAGAGAGAGAGAGAGAGAGAGAGAGAGAGAGAGAGAGAGAGAGAGAGAGAGAGAGAGAGAGAGAGAGAGAGAGAGAGAGAGAGAGAGAGAGAGAGAGAGAGAGAGAGAGAGAGAGAGAGAGAGAGAGAGAGAGAGAGAGAGAGAGAGAGAGAGATGCCTTTATTTTCTTTAAAAAATATTAAATTAAAGAAAACTATGTAAGGAGGAAAGAAGAAAAAAAAAGGAAAGAGAGAATGAGAAATAAGTGGAGGAAAAGTAAGAGAAAGCAAATAATGAAGAAATAATGAAGCTGGCAGTGAGGAGCGGATGGGAGAAAAAGTAGTAACGGGAGATGAAGAATGAAGAGAAAATGAAGGAAGGACGAAGCAGCTAACATGAAAAAGACGAAACAAAAAAAAATGAGAGGGAAGAGAAGAAGAACATGAAAATAAAATTGAAGGGAAGATGGAGGAGTGAAAAAGAAGGAGTAACCAAAGTGAAAAGAAGGAAAAAACGGGAAGAAATGAACAAGAGGACAAGAATACAGACTGATAAAAAATTTGATTAAACTCGAAAGAAAAATAAACTATTTAGGAAAAGAACTGGAGTGTGAAAACAAAACAATTAAGTTAGTGAGAAGGTATTAGGAAATAAGAAAAACTACACATAATACAAAACACAGAAGAGTGAGAAGAAGAGAATGGAATGACGATGATAGAAATAAAAGCCAAAACCGTGAACAGATTTACACAGAGAAAAGAAGAGCAACGGCGACAAAAAGATAAACAAGGCAAAATGTGAAGAAAAAATGAGGAAGAAGAAGAGGAGGAAGATGAGGAGGGAAAGACAGTAAGGAGATGGATTAAGGAAGGTAAAGGATCACAAAAGGAGCGAGATATTGAGAAAAAGCTAACCAATAGAATACAAAGAAAGTTAGGAAAAGAAAAAGATATATGGTAAAGGAGTAACACGCACAAAGGAATTCAGAAAATAAAGAAAGAAGAAGGGTTACAGAGAAAAAGAAAAGAGCGTGTGAAAGAAATCCTGAAATACCTGCGAATCCCTGAGGAAAAGATCAATGATGTGGAAGCGGAGGAGGGGAAAGAAGAGAAAGGAGAGGAGGTCAAGGAGGGGAGTCGGAAAGGAGGTGGAAAAAGAGTGAAAGAGACGCGTAAAAAAAAAAAAAAATATATGGAGATACTGGAAAAGGAAGAGGCAAAGAAGAAGAGGAAGATAAAGAGGAGAAGGAAGAGGAGGAGGTGGAGGAGGAGGAGGAAGAAGAAGATTAAAGACACAAAATTTAATATCACATGAAGAGAGGAATGTGTCAGTATGTGAATATTTGTGTATGTGTGTGTGTGTGTGTGTGTGTGTGTGTGTGTGTGTGTGTCTGTGTGTGTGTGTGTGTGTGTGTGTGTGTGTGTGTGTGTGTGTGTGTGTGTGTGTGTGTGTGTGTGTGTGTGTGTGTGTGTGTGTGTGTGTGTGTGTGTGTGTGTGTGTGTGTGTGTGAAAGAGAGAGAGAGAGAGAGAGACGGGTTTGAAATATTAAAAATAATCGAATCTGCAAAACTAAGTGAATTGAAACAAATGGAAATGTTACGCTCGTGAACATGATTCTTCGAACGATTTCGTTCTTTTTTCGCACACGATTTGTTAAACTATTTTCTCTCTCTCTCTCTCTCTCTCTCTCTCTTAAAAGCGCTAAAGGGGAGGAAAAGAAAGCGGAAGAGTAAAGGAGAGAAAGGAACATGCCAAGGAGAAAAGGAAGAGTGGTGACGAACACTGAAGCGAGGCAAATAAAGAATATTCACGCAACTTGAAGGAAAAGGTGAAGGAGTGAAGGGAACATGATTAAGGAAATAAGAGGAAGGAGAAACAACAATAAGGAAATATTGAAAGGTGTCAAATAAATAAAAAAAAAACAAATATGAAAGCAACTCAAAATGAATAATAGATTTAAAAAGTCAGAAAGGTTAGGAAAAAAGAAAGTAATGGCCGGAACGAAAAATGGAAACGTGTCAGTCGAACAAAAGAACAGCCATGTGAACAACACAACATGAAACTTAATTAGAAGAGTGAAAGTCAGAAACACTAAGAGGAAAAAGAGGAAAAAATGATGAGAATGAAATCAGAAAAGAGTCAACAAGTGTATGAATAATTAAACAAAGAAACGGAATAATGAAATATAAGTAAATACAAGATGAACACACACAATAAATATTAGGGAGATGTGAAAACGAGGGAATATTTTCAGGTCCAGCGTCATTACATGCTCGTTTTGTTATAATTATGTGTTCTCCATATTTCTTAGGCTAATAAATGGGATGATTAACAAAATTAAAGTACATAAGATTAATGGAAATTTTTGGATAACTTTCAAGAGCGTTTATAATTTGTTTATATATATATATATATATATATATATATATATATATATATATATATATATATATATATATATATATATATATATATATATATATATATATATATATATATATAAAAGCCTGAATAGGTTATAGTATATGTGTACTGTTTTAGGGCCCTACACTGTGTGTGGAGGATATTATCAACGGCATCCCGAGTAACGAAAGCAGCACCCAGCCGGTGGCCACACAAGCGGCACGCAAGAAGCTCTCAGCCCGCTCCTAGATGCCACCCCGGATGCCAGCCTGGTGCACCCCCTTGTACGCCTCCTGGAGAGGGCAGACAACTGAGTGTGGCCTGAGTGCTGTAACCAGAGGCCAGGGTTCAGGATGTCTATTTATCCTTTTTAGAAATGAAACTTTCAAGAGAGGAATACCAAGGCTTCTCAAACTGAAATTGATCACTCTTTTGACATGTATTATGTCCATAGGAGCAGCAGTTGTGTTCACGTATTAATTTGTTTCGCTCTTTAGCTGCCTCCTTTAGTTTATAAGTAAACTGTAAACTGAATTACAAAATGGTTTGTACATTTTGGCGACCATTACTGTTACGTGTAGGATTACTTCACGACGAACGTGTGGAGATGCGCGTTATCTGATGGCTGCCAAGCGCCCTGCCGCAGCCCCGCCCTACACGTTCTATACTGTTCTTTCTGACCCATTCATAAATAATAGCAAGGTTAAGCATTCTGTGGCATCCAACCCTGAGTTGTATCGTTCCTGTTGTGAGGGTCTCGCGTTGAAAAACGTGAAGGGGAACATGAAGTCTTAAGATGAAGAGAAGGAGGTAGAAAAGGGTGTTGCTTCTTGATAGAAGCTTCCTGCGTTGTTTTTATGTTGTATGAACAAATGATTAGTTTGAAGTTTGTTCCTGCATGTAATCCACGGTGTTTGCCTCCCCAACAGCCTCGGGTGCTGTTGTGTCGTTCGTCAAGCTGCTCCTCTCGCCGCACACCAACGTAACATGCAGAGCAAGCCGTGTGGGCGCTGGGAAACACTGCTGGCGACGGCCCCAAACTCAAAGACTTCGTCATTAAGGCTGGCATTGTACAACCTCTTCTGGAACTCATTGGACCAGACACAGAGGTAAGTTCATGAGGATGATTTCTTACATTTTATAATGGGATGCTTTACCATTCAGTAATGTATTCTTTCTTCACTGCAAAACTCAAGCACAAAGTGCAACAGTAAACAAATGTTTATAAGAGAAAGGAAAAAAAGAATAAACTGTCTTCAGTATCTTCAGTCCTGTAGCATCACTGCATCATAATGAATGTATTGCTGAGTGTAGATACACAGGTCTTTGTTGAGCAGGCATGAAAAGGCGGCACCAGGTGGAAGGCCACAGCCACAGACGGCAGGCCAGTGCTGGTACACAATACGGTGATGGAGGCAGTGGTAGTGAACAGGGTTATAACTTGTTGGCTGCTGGAAGGTGTTTGAAGGATGGGTACTTTGAATTATGAGGAACTAATAGAGTAATGTAAAGACTAGATCTCAATTCTCAGGTCTGAGGACATGTATCTTAACATAAATTCCTTAGTCATTCATTCATTATTGTCTTAGAAGACACAACAAAACCCAGTGAGGTGATGCCCCACCCAGACCGCTTCCTGCATGCATGTTATTTGTGTGTCATACCAGTGGGAGTATTATAGGTTAACATGGCTAGTTAATATTCACCAAACAAAGGGTTTAAATGCGTTCATCTTCTCAGACTGCCGAGATCAACGAGGTGGACCGCCTGGGCCAGATGACTGAGGAGTGCGGCGGACTGGACAAGACTGAGGACTGCAGCACCACGACAACGAGGACGTGTACGAGAAGGCCCTGGATGGATATCATCGAGAAGTGTTCCGGCGAGGAGGAGGGCCCCGAGGTGAGCAGCACCACCAGTGGCCAGGCGTACGACTTCTCTGCCGTGAACAACGTGCCTGAGGGTGGATTCTCTTTCTAGGACTTCAGTGTGTGTGTCTGGCAAGGGAGGAGCAGCAGAATGCAGGGTGTGTGTGTTCCACGGCGGAATAATGTGATAATGTATCTAACCGTCGATCTAACTTGTCTAAGTGGCCTCTGCAGCATGTTTTACTGGGCCTTCAGTGGACCCGCTGGTGCCTCAGTGTTTTACTGGGGCTTCAGTGGACCCGCTGGTGCCTCAGTGTTTTACTGGGCCTTCAGTGGACCCGCTGGTGCCTCAGTGTTTTACTGGGCCTTCAGTGGACCCGCTGGTGCCTCAGTGTTTTACTGGGCCTTCAGTGGACCCGCTGGTGCCTCAGTGTTTTACTGGGCCTTCAGTGGACCCGCTGGTGCCTTAGTGTTTTACTGGGCCTTCAGTGGACCCGCTGGTGCCTCAGTGTTTTAATGGGCCTTCAGTGGACCCGCTGGTGCCTCAGTGTTTTATTGGGCCTTCAGTGGACCCGCTGGTGCCTCAATGTTTTACTGGGCCTTCAGTGGACTCGCTGGTGCCTCTGGGCCTTCAGTGGACCCGCTGGTGCCTCAATGTTTTATTGGGCCTTCAGTGGACCCGCTGGTGCCTCAATGTTTTACTGGGCCTTCAGTGGACCCGCTGGTGCCTCAATGTTTTACTGGACCTTCAGTGTACCCGCTGGTGCCTCAATGTTTTACTGGACCTTCAGTGTACCCGCTGGTGCCTCAATGTTTTACTGGGCCTTCAGTGGACCCGCTGGTGCCTCAGTGTTTTATTTGGCCTTCAGTGTACCCGCTGGTGCCTCAATGTTTTACTGGGCCTTCAGTGGACTCGCTGGTGCCTCAATGTTTTACTGGGCCTTCAGTGGACCCGCTGGTGCCTCAATGTTTTACTGGGCCTTCAGTGGACCCACAGGTGCCTCAATGTTTTACTGGACCTTCAGTGGACCCGCTGGTGCCTCAATGTCTTACTGGGCCTTCAGTGGACCCGCTGGTGCCTCAATGTTTTACTGGGCCTTCAGTGGACCCGATGGTGCCTCAATGTTTTACTGGGCCTTCAGTGGACCCGATGGTGCCTCAGTGTTTTACTGGGCCTTCAGTGGACCCGCTGGTGCCTCAGTGTTTTACTGGGCCTTCAGTGGACCCGCTGGTGCCTCAGTGTTTTACTGGGCCTTCAGTGGACCCGCTGGTGCCTCAGTGTTTTACTGGGCCTTCAGTGGACCCGCTGGTGCCTCAGTGTTTTACTGGGCCTTCAGTGGACCCGCTGGTGCCTCAATGTTTTACTGGACCTTCAGTGGACCCGCTGGTGCCTCAATGTTTTACTGGGCCTTCAGTGGAGCCACTGGTGCCTCAATGTTTTACTGGGCCTTCAGTGGGGGTCTGGTGCCTCAGTGTTTTACTAGGCCTTCAGTGGACCCGCTGGTGCCTCAATGTTTTACTGGGCCTTCAGTGGACCCGCTGGTGCCTCAGTGTTTTACTGGGCCTTCAGTGGACCCGCTGGTGCCTCTGTGTGTGTTTCAAAATTGTTTGCTTGATAGGCTGAAGCTTGAGGAATTCTGTGGATTACTTTTCATATCAGGTAATGGCTTTTTTACCTCTTTTTTTTTTTTTCTTCCAATAAATTTATCTTTATAAACTGCCTAATGCATTTGACGCAAATGATATTTTGTAATAAGGGACCAAATAAATTCCTGCCAGATGATGAAAAATTTGATCATCCAGCACAATGTATCCTTCTCAACCTGTCAAAGATATTTTCCTATATCAATAAAGTTAAAATAAGTTGTCTTGGTCCAAATTATTCTCCTAATGTTATTAAAAGTTTCTTCACGCCTTTTATTGATTTTTTTCATGATAGGCTAGCTAAGGGCACTTGTGAAGTACTGTGGGTTATTAACTATACAGAGTAGTGTTGAGGGTTGGGGTTACTTTCCTTCAAGTTTTCATTCACACGTAGTCACGTACAGACACCCTGGCAGGCCTGGACGCTGAAGACTGCGTAGTGTGACTGGCCACTCAACACTGACATGTCCTGCTTTCCTGACTAAGACTGTGACTGGTTACATAGACATCATTTTTACAATCTCATATATATATATATATATATATATATATATATATATATATATATATATATATATATATATATATATATATATATATATATATATATATATATATATATACATATATATATATATATATATATATATATATATATATATAGGCAACATATAGTTTGTTCGTTTCTCACACTCATATTGTTTTATCTGTGCAATGACTTCGTTTAAGTGGGCTCAGGGGCCAGCATGGGCCAAGCAATAGTCGTTAATCACGGAAGCCTCTCTAAATAAAATTCACCTGTACCACTAACGGGCTGGGGTCACCCAAGAGTCCCTTTAGACCAGTGGTTTCCAGATGCGCCAGTAGACTGTCTAGAGTCTAGACTCTAGCCAGTCTACCAGCGCCATAATCAACAATATAAAAAAAAAAGACAAAACGCCACTGCCCAGTGGTTGGGATAACACTGAATCCTGTTACTGTAAGCAGTGGCAAATCCAGCTCAGGTGAAGGGGTGCTAGTATACGAGATTATGGGCGCCATACCATACCATATTGTATATATATATATATATATATATATATATATATATATATATATATATATATATATATATATATATATATATATATATATATATATATATATATATATATATATATATATATACACAGTAAAGTAGCCAAATCCATCTGGCGCCGCTACGCGCGCTTTTTTTTTTTTTACAAATGGAAATACGATAATGTTCGCGATTTCATTTATTTGTTTTGTACGTTTATATTTCTTTTATTATTATTATTATTATTATTATTATTATTATTATTATTATTATTATTATTATTATTATTATTTTCATTATTATTATTATTATTATTATTATTATTATTATTATTATTATTATTATTATTATTATTATTATTATTATTATTATCATTATTACTATCATTATCACTATTATTATTATTATTATTATTATTAGTAGTAGTAGTAGTAGTAGTAGTAGTAGTAGTAGTAGTAGTAGTAGTAGTCGTAGTAGTAGTAGGTATTAGTAGTAGTAATAGTAAGAGTAGTAGTACTAGTAGTATTGTTATTATTATTATCATTATAATTAGTAGGCTAGTAGTAGTGTTCACAGGAATGATCTCCCCCAGATCTCAGTGAATCTTTGAAAAGGCACAATTTAGGTTCTAAAGGGGGAAGGGCGCCCCCCACGCCCCCCGCCTGGATCCGCCACTAACTAAAAGGAATTTGTGCTGTTCCTGTTTGGCACGACGCTGTGTATAGATGCTGCCGCTAAGTCCCTGGTTGACTGAGTTCCCCATGATAATTATGCTCTCCACCCTTGACCTTGCCAAACTGCTCAGTGCTTAGGGGAACTTTGTCTCTACCTCCTCTCCACCCTCCCACTGATAGCAAGTTGGCCCTAGACAACCCTCCTGTTTCCTCGTAGTACCTCCCTCACTCCTATCTAGGGGTGGGCAGGTACCGTTAATTTGAGTACCGGTAATACCGGTACTAAAAACTCCATTCCTGGTAGTACCGATCCGTTACCCGTACCTGCAAGGTACCGGTACTGGTATCTTCGGTGCTAAAGGTACTTTACCGGTACCTTAGCGGTATTAACGGTACCGGTACATTAGCGGTACTAACGATACCGGTAACTAGTTCCGGAACTTAGTACCTGTCTCCCTAGTGCCGCTAAGGAGTCGGTGCTGCTTTGGTTTCGGAATCGCTAGTGCAGCCAGGAATACGCACTCGGCATCTCTTGTCGCCTCAAGAGGGCGGCTGCTCATCGTGTGGTTCACGCCGGAGTCAGTGTGTGTCAGGAGAGCGGAGCTGCCTTGGTTCGCTGCCCTACACCCTCGACGTGTCTTCACCCCGACGCCACGCCACAGCTAAGTAACCTTCCTCTCGCATCCCAGCGCCGCCGTTGGCCTTATTAAGTTAGAGCTTAGTGCTGCAGCGTTAGCTTGGTGTGAATGGCTCTGCTGCTGTGGTGCCGAGGGAGTTTTAGATTTCCTGTAATAAGAGTGCGTACCGGAGGGTGTGCACGTGTCTGCTGCCCCATGTGAACTCCCTGAGCCCACGGAGGTCCTTCACGCGGTGTGGGCGCTGCCACACCCCACAGCGAGGAAAGAGTCTTCAAGAAGCATTGCCCTCAAGGGGTGAGGTAAGTCTTCATGAAAAAAAACTGCCCCAACATACATCTTCGTCAAAAGGCCACTGTTAGTGCCTGCAACAGGGTTAATTATTCACCTCATACCATGCCCACTGCTTTTGCTTTGGGTGAGTCAGGGTTGCTTGGAACAGCTGGCTGGGCTCTATTGAACTCCATCCCTTTCATGATCCTTCGGCGAACAGTCACTGCTTGCAAGGGGACTGCAATAATACTCTGCTGTTTTCTATTACCTGTATCTGCTACTTATATAGGTCCCCTCTGGATCCTCTCTTCTGCTTCTTTACACACTTTGCTTTTTCAACGGCGCTATAGTATTTATAGTGGAAGTCAATCTGTCTTTGCCGCCTGACGGGGCTCACTTTACCCCTGGGCTCTTCAGCCAGACATCTTTCTCCATATTGCTTCTTTAGCTCTTTTGTCTCTCTTCTAATTCTTGGTGTCGCAGTTTATTACGTTCTTCCGTAATCTCTGAGGCTCTGTACGTGGCTCAATAGTCTTCTGGCGAGGAAAGTCAGGCTATGGTTTCTTCCAGTTTTCATTGATAATGTCCATATGCAAGATGGCGCCCTAAACATCGCCTGCGCCAGAACAGGCTGGGCCGACCATCAGGCCCCACCTGGGAAGCAGGCCGACCATCAGAGCCCCCACCGGGAAGATGCTACCGGCGCAACAATAACGACGAAAAAAAAAAAATCTGTTGGATAAAAAGTCCTGTAGTTCATTATATACATTTTTCAATTTGTCCCTGGCCAGAGGTGAATAATCATTTTTAATAGGAAAGATTCAAACAGATTTTTGTTTTAAATGAAAGGTGTTGAGAGAGGCAGTACATTGAATGTAATGCACGAAAACTTTTGTAGAAAATGTGATGAAGATTGATTTATAGTAATACACCCCTAAAATCAATTGAAGAAAACAGAAACAGTCAATAGGTTGAGTGTTTTTTTTTTTTTTTCTTACAGCAAAGGAGAGACAGCTCAAGGGCACAAAAAGTAAAACATTAATAAAAAAGCCCGCTACTCGGTTGCTCCTAAAAAGAATCCAAAGAGGTGGGCGAAAGATAAGCTGTTTCTGGAGGAGAGGGTGTCCTGATACCCTCCTCTTGGGAAAGAGTTCAAGTCGTAGGTGCAGGAGGAAATACAGATGAAGGAAGATTGTTCCAGAGTTTACTAGCGTGAGGGATGAAAGAGTGAAGATGCTGGTTAATCCCTGCATAAGGGGTTTGGACAGTAGTAGGGATGAGCATGAGTAGAAAGTCGAGTGCAAAGGGGGCTCGTGAGGGGGGGAGGGAGCATGCAGTTAGCAAGTTCAGAAGAGCAGTCAGTGGGAAACATCGATAGAAGATAGGAAAGAGAGGCAACATTGCAGGAATTTAAGAGGTGAAGAAGGACTATCAGTATGAGGAGGAGAGCTGATGGAGACGAAGAGCCTTAGCCTCCACTCTGTCCAGAAGAGCTGTGAGGAGCCCCCCACACATGAGATGCATACTCCATACGAGGGCGGACAAGGCCCCTGTATGGACAGCAACTGTGCAGGGGAGAAGAACTATGGAGACGGCAGAACGCCCAGCCTCGAGGAAGCTGATTTAGTAAGAGATGAGATATGAAGTTTCCAGTTGAGATTTTGAGTTAAGGATAGACTGAGGATGTTTAGTGTTGAGGAAGGTGATAGCTGGGTGTTGTCAAAGAATAGGGATAGTTGTTTGGAAGATTGTGTCGAGTGGATAGGTGGAGAACTGTGTTTTTGAGGCGTTGAAGGACACCAGGTTCTTCTTGCCCCAATCAGAAATATTAGTAAGGTCTGAGGCTAAGCGTTCTGCAGCTCCAGCCTTGAGTCGTTAAGTTCCTGAAGGTGGGTCTTCTATTAAAAAGAAGTTGAATAATGCAGAGTGGAATCATCGGCGTAGGAATGGATAGGACAGTTCGTTTTGGAAAGAAGATCAACAATGAACAACAGAAAGAGGGGAGATAGGACAGAACTGTGGGACACCACTGTTAATAGATTTAGGGAAGAACAGTGACCGTCTACCGGCAGAAATAGAACGGTCAGAAAGGAAACTGGAGATAAAGGTACAGAGAGAAGGATAGAATCTGTAGGCGGGTAGTTTAGAAAGCAAAGATTTGTGCTAGACCCTATCAAAAGCTTTTGATATGTCCAGCGCAATAGCAAAAAGTTTCACCGAAACGGCTAAGAGAGTGATGACCAAGAGTCAGTTAAGAGTTAGGGAGACCAGCAGAACGCCCCTTGCGGAACCCATACCATGATCAGATAGAAGGTCAGAGTGGAAAGGTGCTTTTGAATCTTCCGGTTAAGGATTGATTCAAAGCTAGATAGACAAGAAAGAAAGCAATAGGACGGTAGTTTGAGGGATTGGAGCGGTCACCCTTCTTCAGGTACAGGCTGTGTGAAGGCATACTTGCAAGAAGGAAAGGTAGATGCTGACAGGCAGAGGCGAAAGAGTTTGACCAGGTAGGTGACAGCACGGAGGCACAGTTTTAAGTGCGGACAATAGAGGCACTCCATCAGGTCCATAAGCCTTCTGAGGATTGAGGCCAGAGAGGGTATAGAAAACATCATTTTGAAGAATTTTTATAACAGGCATAAAGGAGTCAGAGGGGGATGAGTAGGAGGAATATGCCCAGAATCGTCCAGAGTGGAGTTTTAGAAAAAGTTTGAGAGAAGAGTTCAGCCTTAGAGATAGATGAGACGGCAGTGTTGCTGTCAGGACTGAGGAGTGGAGGGAAAGATGAAGAAGTGAAGTTGAGGAGATGTTTTTGGCCAGATGCCAGAAGTCACGGGAAGAGTTAGAGACAGCTAGGTTTTGACATTTTCTATTAATTAAAGAATTCTTGTTAGTCGGAGAATAGATTTGGCACGATTTCGGGCAGAAATGTAAAGTTCATAATTAGCATTAGTTTGAAGGCTCTGGTATCTTTTGTGAGCTACCTCTTATCATTGACAGCACGAGAACAAGCGTGATTAAACCAAGGCTTTTTAGCGTGAGGAGTAGAAAGAACGAGGAATGTATGCCCATTCCAGAGATAATCACCTCTGTGATGCGCTGAGCACACACAGAGGGGTCTCTATCCTGGAAGCACAATAATCATTCCACGGGAAGGCACATCCTCAGGTTGTCCCACTGAGCTGAAGCAAAATGTCAGAAGTATCGCCTCTTCGGTGGGTCCAGAGGATGTACGGGAGCGATGGGACAGGACGCAGAAATAAGATTGTGATCGAGGAGCCCAACGGAGAGAACAGTTTGACAGAATAAGCAGAAGGGTTTGAGGTAAGGAAGAGGTCTAGAATGTTGGGCCGATCTCCAAGACGGTCAGGAATACGTAGGTGCTGGACCAACTGCTCTAGGTCGTTGAGGATAGCAAAGTTGTAGGCTTGTTCACCAGGATGGTCAGTGAAAGAGGATGAAAGCCAAAGCTGGAGGAACATTGAAATCTCCTAGGATGGAGATTTCAGGAAGGGAGAGGGTCAAGATGTGCTCCACTTTAGAATTCAAATAGTCAAAGAATTTCACATAGTTGGTAGAGTTAGGTGAGAGATAAACAGTACAGATGTATTTAGTAATAGAATGACAGTGAAGTCTTAACCAGATGGTGGAAAATTCAGAAGAGTCAAGGTCGTGGGCACGAGAGCAGTGATGTCGTTAGCACGTAGGCGCAACATCCAGCTTTGGATTGAAATTTAGGATAGAGATAGTAGAAGGAAACAGAGTAGAGATTGCTGTCAGTAGCCCCAGAAACCTGTGTTTCGGTACGGAAGAGAAGGTGAGGTTTAGAGGAGGAGAGATGATGTTCCACAGAATGAAAATTAGAGCGAAGACTGCGAATGTTGCAGAAATTGAGAAGAAAGAGGTTCTAGGAGTTATCAAGACACCTATCGGGTCGGCAGCCAGAAGGGGAGTCCTCCCTGGGAATTTGTGGTCCTCTCCAGGCGGGGGACTCTGAGGCATTGCTTAATTGAGCCATTTTGAATTTTGAATTTTGGAAAAGGTGTATATGTTATGTGAATGTAGTGTGGTGGATAAAGAGAGATCTGTCTTTAGAGAGCATGCTGAACTACTCTCCGGTGTTGGTGAGACAATAGGAAACGGTTAGTGAGGACATGAAGGGTCTTTGAGGGCTTCAGCCCTTCTCTCACCTCCCATATATATTCTCACTGGGAGTGGTTTGCGCCTGTCTGGTAGGTGTCTTCCACCTACTCCAGCCATTTCAATGGTTCTTACAGAAGATCTGGGCCATCTCGAAAATTTCACACACCGGAAAATTTCGCTGTACTGGCAGAATCTTGGAGAAAGAATACATGGAATGGCCTCAGCGGGCGCCTTCACTGTGAGGTGAAGCATTGGGGTAGGGGTGGGAGAAGTTAGCTGGTGGCCTTGAGCCAGTAAGTCCACCAAAACATTCTCGCTCCCAGATCGTCGGAGTAAATGAGCTTGTCTGCCTTATTTCTTCCACATATCATATAGTTTTACTTATTCAACTGCTGCAGTATATGCACTAAGGATGGTAGGTTTTCATAGAAAAAAACACCAGCATTTCCTTGTCTTTATTCCGTAGAGCTGATCGAGATGAAATGTTCCACACCCGCCTTGATCCTCACACTTCCTCTGTATAGTATTCAATATACATTCACCATGGCCTTACTTTAATGTAGAAGGATGTACAGCCTTCTATGTAGAGCGTCTCAGATGTGATCAAACTCACTGCGAGAAAACAGAAGGAAGTATTAAGCAGGAAGGAGAAAAGCCTACCATACCCATATAACAGTATATATTTGACTTGACGTCAACCAACCGTGTTACACAATCATGCATGTTATTGCTAGAGGTATATTAATCAGTAGATGGAGAAAATGCAACATACAGGTCAGGCACCAATTACTGAGAGGGG